>NC_091989.1:15084393-15116893 GCF_044704955.1 Pristiophorus japonicus | reverse complement strand
TCTTACCGCCTCCAAAAACATCAAAGCCAAAAACCCAGCCCTACGCAAGTGCGAGTATTTATTTTCCAAAACTTTATTTCCCGAGACTTCTAATCTTAAGCCACCCATTTACTTTTAGTGTATCCACCACATAAATAGCCAGCTCCTTCCATTTTACGCCCTGCCACCCGCTGGACTCTGGCTGACTGATTGCCTGCAGCCACTCGCATCGCAGATCCGTCTAATTATTGAAGTCAAAGGTCGCGCAGCCACAGCGCGTAGTTCCGCAACGTAGGAGCCTGGCACAGTGTGGCGCACTAACTCGGTTCTGCCCGAGGTGCTTGTGAGCTCCGCAGTCCAACACAGCAAGCCTCGCGAGCCTTGTGCGTATCCAGAACGCAGGGTAAAGACAAAAAAAGGAACAGAATAAAGCGATGCTCCTGCTAAGGTGTGTGGGCAGGCGAGGCCGGGCAGCGATGGTAAAAGATCCCGTGCAGGCCGTTCAACAGCCTTTCCATTGTAAATGCCGCGCATGCGCAGAGATTTAAAGGGACCGCGCAGTAAAAGAAACAGGCCGCGCAGAACAAAGCGCAGCGCAGCGCACAGGCAGCATTGAAAAGACGCACTTTACTCACACCAGCAAAGGCGAGGAGGCATTCCAGACACCTGTTCGTCACGAGACGCCTTCTTGCCCGCGTCACAGCAATGTAAAGCAAGTTCCAATCAGCATCGGGCACCATGTCTGAGGCGGGGAGGGGGGGTGGGGGGGAGGAAAGAGAATACAATTTAGACAAATCAAAATGTAATATCCAAAGACAACCATTGTCCAACAATGGTAAAATTGCACTTTTTTTTTTTTGAGGAGATGAGGGACCAAGTTCATACTGCAATTATATAGGGCCCTGGTGAGACCACATCTGGAGTATTGTGCACAGTTTTGGTCTCCTTACCCAAGGAAGGATATACTTGCCATAGAGGGAGTGCAACAAAGGTTCACCAGACTGATTCCTGGGATTGGGGGGATTGTCCTATGAGTAGACTAGGCCTATATTCCCGAGAGTTTAGAGCAATGAGAGGTGATCTCATTGAAACATGCAAAATTCTTACAGGGCTTGACAGGGTAGATGCAGGGAGGATGTTTCTCCTGGGCTGGCGAGTCTAGAACCAGGGGTCACAGTCTCAGAATAAGGGGCCAGCCATTTAGGACTGAGATGAGGAGAAATTTCTTCACTCAGAGGGTGGTGAATCTTTGGAATTCTCTACCCCAGAGGGCTGTGGAGACTTAGTCGTTGAGTATATTCAAGACAGAGATCGATAGATTTTTGGACATTAAGGGAATCAAGGGATATGGGGACAGTGCAGGAAAGTGGAGTTGAGGTAGAAGATCCGCCATGATCTCAGTGAATGGCGGAGCAGGCTCAAGGGGCCAATTGGGCAACTCCTGCTCCTATTTCTTATGTTCAGCCAAAGCAACACATTCACCTGATGATATTAACGCGAGAGGATACGCCGGGGTCAATGTTTCCCCCAAGGTAGGTCCCGCGCAGGCCGCTCGCAAGCTGCTGTTGCTGGCAGATACCGCGAAGTTGCAGCAAGTTTTAATGGGACCGCGCACGGAAAAAAATTTAGAGTGGTTGGTTAGGGTGACACAAAATAATGGGGAATTCGCAAAGCGTATCGACTCTGTGTCATTGCTGTTGCCGAGATTAGCCTGTTCAGATATTTATTCTACAACCCTGCTGCTAAAACAATTGTTACTTCTCAACGCAGGTCGATTATCGCAGACGCTGACAAGGAAGACCGCCTACATTCCAAGAGTGGCGACCATCAAACCAGCAGCTCTCCTCCATTCAGGCTGTTGAAAGAGAGACACATCGGAGAGGATCCTGCGATTTGGATGTACAGCGTCTCGAACCCGGCTGTCCGAAAACAGGAATTGTCCGAAAACCGGATATTTTTGAGGCGGCCAAGATGGCGACATCGGGCGGCGAGGGACGAGGAAACTGGTAAAAAAACGCAGTGCCGGGGGAGGGGAGGGGGCCGTGGGTGGTGAAAATCGGCGAGAGGCAAGGAGCGGAGGAGAGGCGGGAATCGGCGGGCAGCGAGGAGCGGAGGATCAGCGTGCGGCGAAATCCGAAAACCAGCATGGTCTCGGTCCCGAGGTTGCTGGATTTCAGACGTCGTACCTGTAAACTCAACACTCACTCGGTGAGTAATTGCACTCCAGAGCTCCTTTCCACCCCACCCCCAAAAAAAAAACATTTTCAACGGCTCAAATTCAGTGGTGCTGGAAGATATGGGCCAGGAAAATCACAGGCTGGGTCCACGGCCTACACCAAGTTAGCCTGCACTGAGCCCCGACGGCCAGAAGTGCACTATAACTGGCCTCGGAGCTCCAGGCTGAGAGAGGACGAATAAATAAATTTAAGTATAAAAATTTTAGTCAGGGTTTTTAATCCTGATCACTATCTGGTGCCCCCCGCCCCCAACTAGATAATTGTGGATGGTAAAGGGAGGACATAATTGGGCTTGGATATGATGCCTCATGCGGTTGAGCTGCTCTTGCTGACTAGGCTCCTACATGAATGACATATTGGGCAAACATGATGGAGTGCTATAGAATGGAGGCTGTGGAAGCCGGGACATTGAATAAATTTAAAACAGAGATAGACAGTTTCTTAACCGATAAGAGAATAAGGGGTTATGGGGAGCGGGCAGGGAAGTGGAGCCGATTCCATGATTGGATCAGCCATGATCATATTAAATGGCGGAGCAGGCTCGAGGGGCAGTATGGCCTGCTCCTGCTTCTTTTGTTCTTATGAGAACATAGGCTGCATCTATTTGCAACACCAGATTTCTGATTGATCCGCTTGGGGTTCATGACACACCCGAGTTTGTCTGGAATGTGTAATTTGATCCTGCCTGCTGTCGGTAACCCTGCAATGGGTGCGCACGCACGGACAGTGTAGGGGCCCCACCCCCATGCGTTGCACAGGCGCAGAAGACCGTGCGAATAATCACGGTGTAGGGTATATGCTTTCAGCAATAGGGGATAAGGATGGAAAAATGAACAGAAGAGCACCTACCGATCTGGAATGCCGAAAGTATATGACGATTATGTCGAAAGCCTGGAACTTTCACAAGGCCATCGGTTATCTGCACTGTGTCAAACTCGTATCCTTTTGCTTTGTGCACGGTTCCCAAAACAGTCTCTTTAAAAGAATAAAAGGGACAGATGAAATCCACATTAAGTTTTTCATCTTTTTAACAGTTTGTACTGGCCGATCTCCAGATGGAAAATCATTCATCAGAGAGAAAGATTCACCAAACATCGGAACAGGAGAAGGCCATTCCGCCCCTCGAGCCTGTTCCACTATTCAATGAGATCATTGTTGATCTGTGACCTAACTCCATATACCCGCCTTTGCCCCATATCCCTTCATACCTTTGGTTAACAAAAATCTTATCAATCTCAGATTTAAAATTAATAATTGACCCAGTATCAGCTGCCGTTTGCAGCAGACGGAGTCACATTATTGTCACGCATCCGAGTTTATATCCCTATTTGGCTCTTTATTACTTTACAATTGTTTCACATGGGCATGCCTCGTAACACCTTCATAAACATAAATCCTCCAGATCTGGTATTAAGTAAATTGCACATGGCAAACTACTGGAGAGAGCAGGGGGAAAAAAAAGCTGAAACTGGTGTCTCCAGACCATATATTTGTGGTCCCAGTCACTAAAGATTCCTCCTCCCATTATTAGTTCGAAAGAGTTTTGCAATGGCTAGATCATTGGGGGTAATTTTTACGTTACCCGCCCGTTGGAACTCTATCGGGTGCATCGCTGGTTTTACACCTGCCTGATGTTACTTCCCAGGGCCGCGCCGTGGATCTTGATGACTGGGGGGCAGTGCTGTATGGCGGGGACAGGCTGGTGGAGGACCTTTGTCTTACGGATGTTAAGTGTAAGGCCTATGCTTTCATATGCCTCAGTGAATACATCGACTATATCCTGGAGTTCAGCCTCTGAATGTGCACAGACGCAGGCGTCGTCCACATACTGCAGCTCAACGATAGAGGTTGGGGTGATCTTGGACCTGGCCTGGAGACGGCGAAGGTTAAACAGCTTCCCAGTCATTCTGTAGTTTAGTTCCACTCCAGCGGGGAGCTTGTTGACTGTGAGGTGGAGCATGGCAGCGAGGAAGATTGAGAAGAGGGTTGGAGCGATAACGCAGCCCTGTTTGACCCCGGTCCGGACATGGTTTGGGTCTGTAATGGATCCGTTGGTAAGGATCACGGCCTGCATGTCATTGTGGAGCAGGCGAAGGATGTTGAGAAACTTTTGGGGGCATCTAAAATGGAGGAGGACGCTCCATAGACCCTCACGGTTGACAGTGTCAAAGGACTTTGTAAGATCCCTAAGCAAATGCTTTATGCGGAGCTCCTTCATGGTAAACGAGCCAAAGGAGGACAGCAGAAACATTATAAGGACACCCTCAAAGCCTCGCTGGTAAAGTGCGACATCACCACTGACACCTGGGAGATCCTGGCTGCAGGCCGCCTGAGGTGGAGAAAGTCCATCCGGGAGGGCATTGAGCTCTTCGAGTCTCAACGCAAAGAGCATGAAGAGGCCAAGCGCAGGCAGCGGAAGGAGCGCGCGGCAAACCAGTCCCACCAACCCCTTCCCTCGACGAATGTCTGTCCCACCTGTGACAGGGTCTGTGGCTCTCGTATCGGACTGTTCAGCCATCAAAGAACTCACTTTAGGAGTGAAAGCAAGTCCTCTTCGATTCCGAGGGACTGCCTATGATGATGATGATGCTGCTGTTACTTCCCAGTGATGTCAGTGGCGAGCAATATTGGGCGGGATGTAAAACCAGCGTTCCTCCCCATCTCGTGGGTTTTCCATCGAGTGAGTCAGGTTAAAATGACTTCCCATTGTGTGTGGATCTCCTGACGTCCTTCGATGCAGCAGTGAGAATCCTGTTGCTTTCAATTCTCCAAAGACAGTCCATGGGCAAGACTAATCAATAGCTCCCGCCATTTACCTCATTTGCTCCACCCTCCGTCGTCCTTCATATCATCATAGGCAGTCCCTCGAACGAGGATGACTTGCTTCCACAAGAGTTCACAGATGTTTCAATGAAGGACCTGATGTTCCAGTCCTGAACTCTAGTTGAGGGGGTGGAAGATGCCTGTGTGTGGTTTTTCTTTTTTAAACGTGTGGTGACCGTTGCACATCAGCCACCACACAGGCTTGACAGAGCTAGGTCTTGGTCAGTGGCAAAGATTAACCAGGATGACTGGAGACCTGCTCTGCTGCACGGACCTAGTGCGCACACATGTGTGGGCTGGTCCGTGCTGCCCCTCGGCCCTCAGCTCTTCTGGGCCCCGTACCCTCATTTGCCGCACCTCCGCCACAATGTTCCAGGGCCCGCGCTCCAGCTCTATTTATTGCCCCGACCTGCGGTAGTGTTCTCACACAGGTCGGGGCGGCCCAGAGCCTGGGGCCTAGGCGAATGGCAGCATGTCAGCAAAGGTGGAGTGAAGTGGAGATTGGAGTCAGTGGAACAATGGGCTCGGGGGAAGGAGTCGCTGAGTTGGAGGAGGTTCCAGAGATATAGGAGGAAGCAGGGTGGGGGAGGATTTAAAGAATTGGTAAGGATTGTCCTGGAATCTCCAGGAATTAAAGATTAATCTCCTGGACACAGCTGCCAACAACTGCTCAGACATGGTGTCGAGCAAAGCTCTTCTCCCAGTAATCTTCATTTATTGGCATAGTCAACCTCACCATACTCTCCCATCTCAACAGTAACTCCCACATCTCCAATGCTGAAGGTGCTGCCAAGAAACTCATTTTCTTTCACGCTGAATATTTCTTCTCCTCTCAAAAACTCTTCAAGCTCAAAGACTGCCAAAGATTTCCCATTATCTCAGAAGACTCTTTCACACCTCTCTGGCATACTGCATAGGCAAAAGAACACAAGAAATAGGAGCAGGAGTAGGCCATTTGGCCCCTCGAGCCTGCTCCGCCATCCAAGATGATCATGGCTGATCTAATCATGGACTCAGCTCCACTTCCCTGCCAGCTCCCCATAACCCTTTACTCCCTTATTGTTCAAACATCTGTCCATCTCCGCCTTAAATATATTCAATGACCCAGCCTCCACAGCTCTTTGGGGCAGAGAATTCCACAGATTTACAACCCTCAGAAGAAATTTCTCCTCATCTCAGTTTTAAATTCTAAGACTATGGGCCCAAGTTTCCACATGATTTGCGCCTGATTTTTAGGAGCAACTGGTGGAGAACGGACTATTTTAGAAATCGCAATTCTCCACATTTTTTTTTCTGCAGTTCTAGTCAGGTAGAACAGTTCTAGTTCAGAACAGAATTTTTTCTTCAAAAGGGGGCGTGTCCGGCCACCGACGCCTGATTTGAAAGTTTCCACAGTGAAAACGTACTCCAAACTAAAGTAGAATGGAGCAAGTGAAGATTTTTGTAGAACTGAAAAAACCTGTTCTACACATTAAAAAATCCGGCGCAGGTTACAAATTAGGCGTCCAGAACGAGGTGGGGGGAAGGGAACTCATTAAATTCGACAATAAATCCTTATTTATACTTCTACAAATATTATACAAATAAATCCAACCTGAATAAACATTTATAAGCAAAGAAAAGATTAAATAAACCATCTTCCTACCTGTGTGAAAGTGCTTCAGCCAGGGAGAATTCTGCAGCAGTTCGTGCCGCTGAGCGGGAGAGAGAGAGAGAAAGAGGGAGGGAGAGAGAGAGAGGGGAGGGGGGGGGGGGAGAGAGAGAGGGGAGGGGGGGGGGGAAAGAGAGAGGGGGGGGGGGAAAGAGAGAGAGGGGGGGGGAAAGAGAGAGAGAGAGAGAGAGGGGGGGAGGGAGAGAGAGCGGGGAGGGAGGGAGGGAGAGAGTGAGAGGGGAGGGAGGGAGAGAGAGAGGAGGGAGAGAGAGGAGGGAGAGAGGGAGGGAGGGAGGGAGGGAGGGGAGAGAGGGGAGGGAGGGAGGGGAGAGAGTGGAGGGAGGGAGGGGAGAGAGGGGAGGGAGGGAGGGGAGGGAGGGAGGGAGGGAGAGAGAGAGGGAAGGGAGAGAGAGAAAGAGAGAGAGAGAGAGAGAGAGAGAGAGAGGGAAGAGAGAGAGGGAAGAGAGAGAGAGAGAGAGGGGGAGAGGGAGAGGGAGGGAGGGAGGGAGGGAGGGAGAGGGGAGGGAGAGAGAGTCAGTGAGGGGTGGGGAGTGGGGTCGGGTCAGTGGGGGGGTGGGGTCAGGTCAGTGGGGGGTGGAGGGTGGGGTCGGGTCGGGTCAGTGGGGGGGGGTCGGGTCAGTCGGGGGGGTTCAGGTCAGTCGGGGGGTGGGGTCGGGTCAGTCGGGGGGGGGTCGGGTCAGTCGGGGGGTGGGGGGGGGGGGTCGGGTCAGTCGGTGGGGTGGGGGGGGGGGTCGGGGGAGGGGAATGGGGGAGCGGGTGTCGGGTCTCAGGTCGAGGCGGGCGGGGGGGAGCGGGTGTCGGGTCGGGGCGGGGGGGGGGGGGGAGCGGGTGTCGGGGTGGGGGAGGAGCGGGTGTCGGGGCGGGGGGAGCGGGTGTCGGGTGTCGGGTCGGCGCGGGGGGGGGGGGGGGGGAGCGGGTGTCGGGGTGGGGGAGGAGCGGGTGTCGGGGCGGGGGGAGCGGGTGTCGGGTGTCGGGTCGGCGCGGGGAGAGCGGGTGTCGGGTCGGGTCTGGTCGGCGGGGTGGGGGGGGGGGGGGAAGAGCGAGTGTCGGGTCTGGTCGGGGGGGGAGCAGGAGCTGGCCGTGGGAGGAGCCCCAGTGAGGCCATTGGGCCAGGGCTAGGGGCTGCGTGCTTCGGGCCCCTCCCACACAGTTCGGCGCCTGGAGCTACTGCACTTGCGTGCCGACTGTAGCGCGCATGTGCAGAGGTCCCGGCACTGTTTTCAGCGCCGGGACCTGGCTCCGCCCCCCCACAGCTCGTGCTGGCTGTGCCGAGGGCCAGAGGACCTACAGGTAGGTGGAGAATACCGAGGATCTTTTTAGGCGCCGTTTTAGACGCAAAAAACGGGTGCCCAGCTCGGAGGGGCGCCCGTTTTTTTTCTTGTGGAAACTTGGGCCCTATGTCCCCTAGTTTTAGTTTCCCCTACAAATGGAAATATCCTCTCTGCATCCACCTTGTCAAGCCCCCTCATTATCTTATATGTTTCAATAAGATCAACTCTCATTCTTCTGAACTCCAATGAGTATAGGCCCAACTTACTCAACCTATCTTCCTAAGTCAACCCCCTCATCTCCGGAATCAACCTAGGTGAACCTTCGCTGAACAGCCTCCAATGCAAGTATATCCTTCCTTAAATACAGAGACCAAAATTGTATGCAGTACTCCAGGTGTGGGCTCACCAATACCCTGTACGGTTGTAGCAGGACTTCTCTGCTTTTATACTCCATCCCCCTTGCAATAAAGGCCAACATTCCATTTGCCTTCCTGATTACTTGCTGTACCTGCATACTAACTTTTTGTGTTTCATGCACAAGGACCCCCAGCTCCCTCTGTAATACAGCACTTTGCAATTTTTCTCCATTTAAATTATAATTTGCTTTTCTATTATTTCTGCCAAAGTGGATAACCTCACACTTTTCCACATTATATTCCATCTGCCAAATTTTTGCCCACTCACTTAGCCTGTCTATATCCCTTTGCAGATTTTTTTTGTCCTCCTCACAATTCACTTTCCCAGCATCTTTTTATCATCAGCAAACTTGGCTACATTACACTTGGTCCCTTCATCCAAGTCATTAATAGATTGTAAATAGTTGAGGACCCAGCACCGATCCCTGTGGCACCCCACTAGTCACTGTTTACCAACCGGAAAATGACCCATTTATCCCGACACTGTTTTCTGTTAGTTAATCAATCCTCTATCCATGCTAATATATTACCATCGACCCCGTGAGCTTTTATCTTGTGCAGTAACCTTTTATGTGGCAGCTTATCGAATGCTTTCTGGAAATTCAAATGTACCACATCCACTGGTTCCTCCTTATCCACCCTGCTCGTTACATCCTCAAAGAACTCCAGCAAATTTGTCAAACACGATTTCCCTTTCATAAAACCATGCTGACTCTGCTTAATTGAATCATGCTTTTCCAAATGTCCCGCTACTGCTTCCTTAATAATGGACTCCAGGATTTTCCCAACGACAGATGTTTGGCTAACTGGTCTATAGTTTCCTGCTCGTTATCTGATGGGCAATCCCTCTCTCATCTCTATCCAACATTATTATGGTCAATGCTTCTCTGAACTTTCCCCTCTTGTTCCTTCTGAGCTGCAAATATATTGTCCAACCTGCTCTGCATCCTTATTTTGTAGAAAGAAGACTTGCATTTATATAGCGCCTTTCACGACCACCAGACATCTCAAAGCGCTTTACAGCCAATGAAATACTTTAGGAGTGTTGTAATGTAGGAAACGCGGCAGCCAACCTGCACACAGCAAGTTCCCACAAACAGCAATGTGGTAATGAGCAGATAATCTGTTTTTGTTTTTGTTATGTTGATTGAGGGATAAATATTGGCCAGGACACCGGGGATAACTCCCTGCTCTTCTTCGAAATATTGCCGTGGGATCTTTTACCTGAGAGAGCAGACGCGGCCTCGGTTTAACATCTCATCGGAAAGACGGAACCTCCAACAGTGCAGCACTCCCTCAGCACCAATGTTCCCGTTAAGCTGCACGGCCATGTGGCAGTCTGGGGGTCCCGTACATGCACCAAAATTTGAATGGGCCGTGCACCCAAACAAAAATTAGAGGGAACATTACTCAGCATTTCACAGGAGTGCCAGCCGAGATTTTTGTCCTCACGTCTCTGGAGTGGGACTTGAACCGACAATTTTCTGACTCAGAGGCGAAAGTGCTACCCACTGAGCCACAGCTGACATTAGAGAGCACAACTATACGCTCACGTCGGGTGTGATGGAATACTCCTTCTAGAATGTGTGAACCTTGCTCAATTTATTTAAACATGGCTTGGGAATCATTTTGACAGTGCTCAGACAAATATGCTGCTGTCGATTATCCAGGGTTAAACATACACCAACTTGTCAAGATAGAACTAGTGGCTGTTTGCTATGGAACAAGATGCATGCATCTCCCTCTCGTAAACATGACAGATCTTGTTGGTCCTTGGGTGGCCCACTTTTTAATGAGGTGGAGACGCAACCCTAACTCAACAATATACGGGAAATTACTCAATGTAATTTCAATTGTTACATTCTTAATCAGATAATGTTGCACAATTGCTTCAATAAGAACTGGATCAAGGATACCATACGCAATGCACAGTGAATAATGCATAGTCAGGCTGCAGTTAGTCACGCCACAAGTCCCGCCCAGAACGGAAATGATTGGGTAATTCCCCCATCAATCACGCCAAGAGACCACACTGCTGTAAGGGACTGGGATTGATTGGATGCCCATAATGTGTGACTATACTCCACTCACTGCATTTTGCTGGAGAAATCATCCTGCATTTAGAGACTTTGCTGTAGTTTCTGTCAGGAGTTCTGCTAACTGCAGTTCGTAGAGACTGTTTAAATAGAAACTGTTGGCTGTAAAATAGACTCTGCTGTAAAATAGACTCTGCTGTAAAATAGACTCTGATGGCTATAAAAATAGGCGCTAGTTGCTGTAAAGTCCCAACCCTCCTCCAACTCATTGGCTGACACAGTGGTGTCAACAGACACCCCGTTTTTTTTTAAAGAAATAGCAAACTTTAGTGTCAGTGTAGCAAGAAATAAATTTGACATTTCCGTGGACACAACCAGTCAATTTTCTTCAGAGCGAGGTGTTTTTTTAAAAAAAAAAGTTTAAAGTTAGTCCACAACACGAAAGACGAACTGCCGTAGCAGATGAGGTGAACAGAATCAGGTTAAAATCTATAGAACTCAGTCATGCAGTCAACTGCCCTCTCTGTTGAATGCTCAAGGAACTTGGGAGGAAAAGGATGGGAACACAATGACGAAGAAGCTCAAAATATAAAACTAAGGGTTTGAGAGGAGCAGAAAATAGTCTTGTTACTTGCAAATGTTGGGGAATTGACGGAGTGGTTGGTGATTTTCTCTATGAGTGCAGGGAGTCCCAGATTGTACTTCTCCACCACTGCAATCCTCTCTTCCAACTCCTTGTCTTCAGCTTCCGCTGCATAATCTTTCAATCCACGCAAACCACCTGTACGTTCAAATATTCTGATGAATGGATCCCGGATTACAAGGTCCCCTGCTGGTGAAAAACAAACAGTACCTCTTGGGTCACATAACCACAATGTTAAACACCTACCAAAGATCAACCCAGCTTAAAAAAAGAAAGTGAGATTTTTAAGGAAGCAAAACAGCTATATATGGGATATATTAAGACACTAGATACAAGATGCACACGCTATACGCGCGAGTGTCAGCTGTGGCTCAGTGGGCAGCACTCTCGCCTCTGACTCAGAAGGTTGTGGGTTCAAGTCCCACTACAGGGCCTTGAGCACAAAACAAATCTAGGCTGACACTCCAGTGCGGTGCTGAGGGAGTGCTGCACTGTCGGAGGTACCGTCTTTTGGATGAGTTGTTAAACCAAGGCCCCGTCTGCTCTCTCAAGTGGACGTAAAAGATCCCACGGCACTATTTCGAAGAACAGCAGGGGAGTTATCCCAAGTGTCCTGGCCAATACTTATCCCTCAATCAACACAACAACAAAAAAAATTATCTGGCCATTATCACATTGCTGTTTGTGGAAGCTTGCTGTGCGCAAATTGGCTGCCACATTTCCTACATTACAACAGTGACTACACTCCAAAAGTACTTCATTGGCCGTGAAGAGCTTGGAGACGTCCGGTGGTCGTGAAAGGCGCTATATAAATCCAAGTCTGTCTTTCTTTTTATTGGCACCCCATCCACCACCTTAAACATTCACTCCCTCCATAACCAGCGCACTGTGGCTGCAGTGTGTACCATCTACAAGATGCACTGCAGCAACTCCCAAACCCACGACCTCTACCACCTAGAAGGACCAGGGCAGCAAGGGCATGGGAACACCACCACCTGCAAGTTCCCCTCCAAGTCACACACCATCCTGACTTGGAAATATATCGGCCGTTCCTTCATCATCGCTGGGTCAAATTCCTGGAACTCCCTCCCTAACAGCGCTGTGGGAGTACCTTCACCACATGGACTGCAGCGGTTCAAGGGAGTACCTTCACCACCACCTTCCCACGGGCAATTAGGGATGAGCAATAAATGCCAGCCTTGCCAACGACACCACATCCCAGGAACAAATAAAAGAAAAACATTATGCTCAACGAGTCTTCCCTTTATGATAGACACCAGCCTCTAGAACCCATTTATATTATCTGTTTCAATGACAATCCCTGGTAACCTTACTCCACAACTCTTAACACATTCTGTGCAAAAAGATGTTCCGCTCTATTTCCTTTTTTGGTCCTATTTTTCCAGTTTTCCATTCCTGTTCCTTGGTATTTGACTCCTTTAATAGTAAACAAGTTCCCTGCATCAACTTTTATCATTTCCCTTTGTGATCTTTTAAAACGTCAGTTCAGTCACATTGAAGCCTTTGCTATTCCAAAGAAAACAAGCCCAACCTCCTTACCCTCGTCTCATAACTTCCTCCTGGAACCAACTTAACTGCTCATCTCTAATTCTTCAGGTCTGCTGTACTTCATAAGTTAAGGGTGCACAGTCCATATTAGGAAATAGCTGATTCTGCAATTTATTCATTAAAGTCAGGTAAAAAATTGCGTGGCCAATTGGTACTCCAAATAGGGTCTGCCCAACTAATTATACAGCAAAAAGCAAGCTCCTTTGGTCCGTAGAAGTAAAGGAAGTGGATTTTGGATAGAATCTATACCATAGTTCCATTTTTGGACCAGCAGTTACCAGGCTCTGGGAATACTCTTAATCAATCCCACAGACAGCAGGCTGGTTCTTGGATCACAACTACATAAGAGTATAAGAAATAGGAGGCCATTTGGCCCCTCGAGCCTGCTCCGCCATTCAATAAGATCATGGCTGACCTGATCTTGGCCTCAACTCCACTTCTCCACCCGCTCCCCATGACCCTTGACTCCCTTATCGCTCAAAAATCTGTCTATCTCCACCTTAAATATATTCAATGACCCAGCCTCCACAGCTCTCTGGGGCAGAGAGTTTCACAGATTTACAACCCTCTGAGAAGAAATTTCTCATTTATATTTTAAATGGGTGACCCCTTCTTCTGAAACTATGCCCGCTAGTTCTAGATTCCCCCACGAGGGGAAACATCCTCTGCATCTACCCGGTCCAGCCCCCTCAGAATCTTATATGTCTCAATAAGATTCTTCTAAACTCCAATGAGTATAGGCCCAACCTGCTCAACCTTTCTTCATAAGACAACCCCTTCATCTCAGGAATCAACCTAGTGAACTTTCTCTGAACTGCCTCCAATGCAAGTACATCCCTCCTTAAATAAGGAGACCAAAATAGCACACAGTACTCTAGGTGTGGTCTCACCAATACCCTGTACAGTTGTAGCAGGACTTCTCTGCTTTTATACTCCAGCCCCCTTGCAATAAAGGCCAACATTCCATTTGCCTTCCTGATTATTTGCTGTACCTGCATACTAACTTTTTGTGTTTCATGCACAAGGACCCACCCAGGACCCTCTGTACCGTAGCATTTTGTAATCTCTCCCCATTTAAATAATAATTTGCTTTTTTAGTTTTCCTACCAAAGTGGATAACCTCACATTTTCCCACATTATACTCCATCTGCCAATTGTTTGCCGACTCACTTAGCCTGTCTATATCCCTTTGCAGATTCTTTGCGTCCTCCCCCCAACTTGCTTTCCCACTAATCTTTGTACTACAATGCTTGTACCCGACAGATCAACGTGTCTGCAGATAGGGTCTGACCAACTCCTGATACAGTAAAATACACTGCCCCTCCCGCTTCTGTAATTATGCTTGGAGCGTGTGAAAGACAGCTGGAGATCCCTTTGCCAGCTTTTCACAGTTGAAGAAGGGTATGTGGAGGGCAAGCCACCAAACGAATAAAATGGGAGGTTAATTAGATCAAAAGCTAAACTCACTGGTTGTTTCTTCCTTCTCCAGGATCAGAAGCATCCAGATGTCCAGTATTGTGCCCATTCCAAATTTATCAAGCCCCTACGGAGAGAGGATTTGAGGAGTTCAGAGCGTTGTGAGGTAAAACATTACAACAGTGACTACACTTATAAAATTACTTCATTGGCTGTAAAGCATTTTGGGACATCTGGTGGCCGTGAAAGATGCTATAGAAATGCAAGTCTTTCTTTCGAAAGTCAGTGCCATTTTTGTAAAGAACGCTCAAGTGAGAGGCTTAAAGCACTGGAGCTGCAATGTACATCAGGATAAAGTACTCACTTCAATGATGTGGATTTTGCGTGGATTTTCACTGGTAACAATGCGCACAGCCTCGTCAAAGACCGCAGCATTCGTTCTGCACAGAATCGCCACCTGCCCGATAGTGTCATCATCAGTGTCACCTGCAAATAAAGAGTTCATGAGATTGTTGCTGGCACAAACTAGAAGCAGCTTTGAGCTGCACCGTGAATGGGGAAGGCCATCCCGAATCCACAGTCGCTGTTCAGGTCAGAGAATTGGAAAGCTACAACGAACAATAATAAATCATAAAAGCCGGGCAACAAAGAGAAACTGAGACAAGGCAGCAGAAAATTGAAGGTTCTAATAATCCTCCTCCTCCCCCTTACTATTCTTCCCCCTTCAAGGAAGACCCTCAAAGCCTCCTTGAAAAAATACAACATCCCCCACCGACCCTTGGGGAATCCCTGGCCAGAGACAGCTCAAAGTGGAGGAGGAACATCCGGGAAGGCGCGGAACACCTCGAATCTCTTCGCCGGGAGCACGCGGAAGCCAAGTACAAACAGCGGAAGGAGCGCACGGCAACACAGGCCCCCCCACCCACCCGTCCCTCCAACCACCGTCTGCCCCACCTGTGACAGAGACGGTAGATCCCGTACTGGTCTCATCAGTCACCTTAGAACTGATTTTAGTGTGGAAGCAAGTCATCCTCGACTCCAGGGGACTGTAAGAAGATTCTTCCCCCTACCTTTTCACACACGCACACAATAACACACACACACACACACACACACACACACAAAATAAAAATGTATCCTTGCCCATTTACCATCTTGGCTTCTGCCAACCAAGGTCTTATCTTTGACATGTTTGCATGTGTCCAATATTGTTGCTGCAACATACGCAATCTCTGGTCCAAATCTGAAACTCTGCAAACACGGAGCGAAATATTAATGAACAGGTCCTCCTGTAAAATACTGCAATCATCAGGTAGCAAGGCAGGCACGGTACAAAAGCATATTTCCCATTTGCAATACTGCAGTAATGTTACTTTGATACAAGTGACCCAAGTCTCCAACCTCTCTCAAACAATCAGGAGCAGTATTGGACCTCACTTAAGCTGTGGTGGAGCCGAAAAGTGATTTGCTGTTGTTGACAGTTTTGTTGGTCCAAAGAGCTGCTGGATGTTTCCCTCAACTGGTCAGGCCACTACCGACCTGTCCTTTTGATGTCACATTTATTATTAAAAGCCAGATCAGCATGCTCAACAACACTGTCCATTTTGTTTGCTATTTCCTTTGAGGCTACTTGACCATTTTCTTATCCAAAACTCTGCTGCCAGGTGTCCTAACTCGCTCCGAGTCCCGTTCACCCGTCACCCCCGAGCTCACTGTACCTACATTGGCTCCCGGTCCGGCATTGCCTAAAGATCTGAAAATTCTCATCCTTGTTTGCAAATCCCTCCACGACCTTACCCCTCACCATCTCTGTGACCTGCTCCAGCCCCATAACCTCCGGGACCTCTGCACTCCTCCAATTCTAGCATCTTGGACATCCTCAATTTCCATTGCTCCACCATTGGCAGCCATGCCTTCAGCTGTCCAGACCCCAAGCTCCCTAAACCTCTCCAACTCTCTCTCCTCCTTTAAGTCACTTCTTAAAACTTACCTCTTGTCCTAATATCTCTTTATGTGGCTCGGTGTAAAATTTTGTTTGATAACGCTCCTGTGAAGCACCTTGGGACATCTTACTATGTTAAAGGCGCTATATAAATCCAAGTTGTTGTTGTTCTCCTTGAAGATTGCTACTGGCCAGTGCATTAGTGAGGTGTGGTGTTTATGAATGTATCCAAGAGGGTTATCAGTGCTTTACTGCCAAGCCAGTCATGTTTTTTTTTTGTGGTCTGAAAATAGTGTTATGAGGAAAGGTCGAGTCGGTTGAGCCTCTACTCATTGGAATTTAGAAGAATGAGAGGTGATCTTATCGAAACGTATAAGATTATGAGGGGGCTTGACAAGGTGGATGCAGAGAGGATGTTTCCACTGATGGGGGAGACTAGAACTAGGGGGCATAGAATAAGGGGCCGCCCATTTAAAACAGAGATGAGGAGGAATTTCTTCTCTCAGAGGGTTGTAATCTGTGGAATTCGCTGCTTCAGAGAGTTGTGGAAGCTGGGATATTGAATAAGTGTAAGACAGAGACGGACAGTTTCTTAACCGATAAGGCGATAAGGGGTTATATGGGGAGCGGGCAGGGAAGTGGACCCAAGTCCATGATCGGATCGGCCATGCTCGTATTAAATGGCGGAGCAGGCTCGAGGGGCCGTATGGCCTGCTCCTGCTCCTATTTCTTATGTTCTTGTATCGTTGAGACACTCAAGACGATTGAAAGCAAATCCTTACCTGTGTCAGACTAAACAGGCGGGGACGGTGGGCTTCAAGCAGAACGCTAGCGGTACCCTTGAAGCCGCTGATCTGCTGGTGTGGATCTCCCACAAGAATCTTCACACATTTTTGCAAGAGTACTATGTCCATGATTGCTGGAGGAAAGAGGATCATCGCAGTGAGAAGGTGAAGAGATGTTTTGAGGGAGACCGATTGTCGGAAACGAATTCCAATCGCTTTGGCACATCTTTTACCGTAGACAGCGGGGACACTGATCAGCTGCGTGAGCTGATGAGTTGCATGGTCTGTCGTAGGAAATGTTTTGGAAGATAACCGTCCACTGATGTTATTCGGTAATCAAGTATACACAACACCGAGTTTGATCCTCAAGGCAGCAGAGCCTTGTCGTCCAATAACTCGCCAAACAACAGAATGGTTCACCGGTCCGTGATGTTTCACATGAAACGCGGTACTCTTAATTAGTCCACTTCGAGTCTCAACGCAAAGAGCGTGAAGAGGTCGAGCGCAGGCAGCGGAAGGAACGCGCGGCAAACCAGCCCCACTCACCCCCTTCCCTCGACGAATGTCCGTCCCACCTGTAACAGGGTCTGTGGCTCTCGAATCAGACTGTTCAGCCATCAAAGAACTCACTTTCAGAGTGGAAGCAAGTCTTCTTCGATTCCGAGGGACTGCCTATGATAATGACTGCACTAGGATGCCACAGGTCAATAATCTTGGGAGTGCGTACCACCTAGAGCTTTAGCAATCCATCTGGGCCAACAATGGCAGCCAAAACTGGGGGTGAGCAACAACCTCAAGCTTAGTGAAGGGTCTACAAATTGCTGTAAGCAGTGCCCCTTTACCCATCCACACCACTGGCCTTGTACAATGTAAACTGTAGTGAAGCCATTGCTAACGCAATGAACCAGAGTGGAATTTAATTTCCCACCCAAGTTCGTATATTTCTTGCCATCTCAAGTCTTTTACAATAGAAGGAACTGTGTTGGAACGTTAAATATCTACCCGTTCACCATTAACTGGATTTCGACTACACTCCAAAAGTAATTTATTGGCTGTAAAGCACTTTGAGACGTCCGGTGGTCGTGAAAAGCGCTATATAAATGCAAGTCCTTTTTTTTATATATCGCTTGCCTATAGTGTTTAAACTTTGTGAAGCTGCTTGGGACATTTCACTATGTTAAAGGCGCGATATAAATCCAAGTCTTTTTTTTTAATATATCGGTTGCCTATAGTGTTTGAACTCTGTGAATACTACTGTGAAGCGCCTTGGAATGTTTCACTACGTTAAAGGCGCTATATAAATGCAAGTTGGTGTTGTTGCTGTTTGTATTTCAAACATGTTTAGCGTGTGTGAACTTTTCTCTCCCAGTAGGTGGAGATGGGCAGGGTGTAACTAGCCTACCTGGGCTACAATCTTCAGCTTCGTCTACAAGGATGACATCAAATTGCGACAGACTCGGTTTGCTGAGTTGCCAAAGCTTCAGATATCCTTAAAAAATAGACACAACATATTAAATCAGACAGGCAATATGTGTTACAGAAATAGTTTTGCTCCAAAAAGAAATGTTTTTCTACCAAATTCAGCAAAGTGTAAACAACTCTCTTCAGTTAGGGCACATTATGAGTCACGCTACAGGCCACCATCTTGGCAGACTGTAAAGCTGAAGTGATTCTCATCCTTCCTCCGGGCTCATCCCCTTTATACTTGGGCTCAGTCTTGTTGCTCTTCGCTAATCATTTTCCATTACACGTATATCTTTTTATGGGTCGGTGACTAAAACTGAATTGTAGTCTGGACCAGCGTATGGTGAAGCCTTAGCCTAACTTCTGTAGAGTAGTATGCTACTGCTCTGCTTATGTACTCCAGTGCTTGAGTGGCTTTTATTATTTGTGAATCCACGTTATCTAAACACTGGACCTAACTATTGTCTACAGATCCTTTTCCAAGTCTTCTGTTGCTATTTTTGTTCCCTTTCAATCTTATACAGTACTTCTCTCCCATATTTTTTGACCACAATAATCAGTGGCAAATTTCATTTAGCTTGTATTTATTCAATGACATGACCCTTTCCAAATCCTTTTTACTAATAAGAACACAAGAACATAAGAAATAGGAACAGGAATAGGCCATACGGCCCCTCGAGCCTGCTCCGCCATTCAATAAGATCGTGGCTGATCTGATCATGGACTCAGCTCCACTTCGCCACCCATTCCCTATAACCCCTTAGCGCTCAAGAAACTGTCTATTTCTGTCTTAAATTTATTCAATGTCCCAGCTTCCACAGGTCTCTGAGGCAGCGAATTCCACAGATTTACAACCCTCTGAAAGAAGAAATTTCTCCTCATCTCTGTTTTAAATGGGCGCGCCTTATTCTAAGATCATGCCCTCTAGTTCTAGTCTCCCCCATCAGTGGAAACATCCTCTCTGCATCCACCTTGTCAAGCCCCCTCATAATCTTATCCGTTTCGATAAGATCACCTCTCATTCTTCTGAACTCCAATGAGTAGAGGCCCAACCTACTCAACCTTTCCTCATAAGTCAACCCCCTCATCCCCGGAATCAACCTAGTGAACCTTCTCTGATCTTTTGCTGCATCCTCAAACTCTACTGCTGCCTCAGCAGCAAATTCAGGCAGGTTATGGAGGGTTTAGGTATCTAGGCCCGGAAAATAATTTAAAAAGGCATTGCTGAAATCATTCAGTATGGCACTTCCTTTTCTTTGGCAGGGGGGCTGGGAAGAAGAGCCAAAGGAAAAGGAACCTAGAAAGGCATAAAAACAAGTGCAGCTTTAAATTAGAAGCCAAAAACATCCACAAAGTTTCAGATTATCTCAGGAAATTGCAAACTTCAAGCCTGATCTCTCAGCGTGATAGACAATCCAAGAGGAAGGAAACGGAAAATTCCTCTCTGCTTCAATTCCACTGGAAAAATGAATGCACTGAGAAACTAGAACTAATTTTACCCTCGTGAGTCATTAGGTAACCAGCCTCCTTCCTTGCACCAAGATCCACCATCTTTCTCCAAATCCTCTTTGCGTCTTCAACTAGTTCCTGAAATGAAGACCACAATTAATTCCAGAATGTGTTTTTTTTTTAAAAAAGTGCAGGAATGAAGTGAATCTCGCACAATAATATAGTTCAGGGCAGCTCTCAATCATGAATTTCACACCAAGGGGCCAAGTTTCGGCCTGAGTTGCTCCTGTTTTTTTGGAGCAACTGGTTTAGAATGGAGTATCTTAGAAATTGCAATTCTCGGCATTTAGCTTGCTCCAGTTCTAGTCAGTTAGAACAGTTTCAGTTTGGAACAGATTTTTTTTCCAAAAGAGGGCGTGTCCGGCCACTTACGCCCATTTTGAAAGTTTAGGCAGTGAAAACTTACTCCAAACTAACTTAGAATGGAGTAAGTGTAGATTTTTGTACGCTCAGAAAAACCTTGCCTACACTTAGAAAATCAGGTGTAGGTTACAAATCAGGCGTAGGGAATGGGGGGGGACGGGGGTTTAAAGGGAAGTTTACAAACATTAAACACTTCAGTTTTACAAATAAAGAGCCATCATCAATAATAAATGATAAATACATCAATAAATCAACCAATAAATCAATCAAAAAAAAATAATAAAAAATTTAAAAAAATAAAAAAATCAATAAATAAAACATTTTCTACTTACCGATTGCTGCACCGGGAGTCCTCCAACAGCATGCTGGGGCGGCCCCCCCAGAATGTCTCTATCTCTCTGTCTGTGTGTGTCTCTCCCACTCACTGTCTGTGTTTCTGACAGCGAGGGTAGGAGGGCGGTGGAGAGAGGGGGGGAGAGAGGGAGGGGGGAGAGGGAGGGATGGGGAGAGGGGGGTATGGGGGGAGGGGAGAGAGGAGAGGATTTAAAGGTAGGTGGCTGGGGCGGGGGGGGGCGGGGGGGGAGTCGGGTCGGGTCGGGAGGAAGCAGGAGCTGGGCGTGGGAGGTGCAGCCTGATCCACGCAGCCCCAGTGAGCCCATTCAGCCAGGGCTAGGGGCTGCGTGCTTCGGGCCCCTCCCACACAGTTTTGGGTGCCTGGAGCTACTGCACATGCGCGCCCACTGTAGCGCGCCTATGCAGAGGTCCCGGCACTGTTTTCAGCGCAGGGACCTGGCTCCGTCCCTCCACAGCTCGTGCTGCGCCGTGCCCAGCTCCAGAGGACCTGCAGGGAGCCAGAGAACGGTAAGTATTTTTTAGGCGCACTTACTGGCGCGAAAAACGGGCGTCCAGGTCGGGGCTGCGCCGTTCTAGGCGCGGCCCGAAACTTGGGCCCCAAGAGAGGGCTATCACTTCGTATCAAAATGCGTCTTTGATGAGGCAGAATTTTCACGCTTGAGCTGCACACAGCCACCTGGTGGCGATATAATTGTCTTTAACACATGATGGTGAGAAGCATCTGCACAGGAAGCTAAGCGCCACCCGTCAAGTGTCAAAGGCCTTGGAAAAGGTCCCGCTGATTCACACAATCCATTCCTACACGCTGATAGAATCGAAAGCCTCCAAAGCATTTAGAGCGGGTAAAGGGACAAATCTAAAAACAATAGACTCTCTCTTCTTTCAAATGGAAGAGGAGAGAATTTGTTCAGGTTAGGTGAGTGGGCAAATGCATGGCAGATGCAGTATAATATAGATAAATGTGAGGTTATCCACTTTGGTGGCAAAAACAGGAAGGCAGAATATTATCTAAATGGTGACAGATTAGGAAAAGGGGAGGTGCAACGAGACCTGGGTGTCATGGTACATCAGTCATTGAAGGTTGGCATGCAGGTACAGCAGGTGGTGAAGGCGGCAAATTACATGTTGGCCTTCATAGCGGGAGGATTGGAGTATAGGAGCAGGGAGGTCTTACTGCAGTTGTACAGAGCCTTGGTGAGGCCTCACTTTGAATATGGTGTATAGTTTTGGTCTCCTAATCTGAGGAAGAACATTCTTGCTATTGAGGAGTACAGCGAAGGTTCACCAGACTGATTCCCGGGATGGCAGGACTGACACATGAAGAAAAACTGGATCGACTAGGCTTATAGTCACTGGAATTTAGAAAAATGAGAGGGGATCTCATAGAAGCATAGAAAATTCTGACGGGACTGGACAGGTTAGATGCAGGAAGAATGTTCCCGATGTTGGGGAAGTCCAGAACCAGGGGTCACAGTCTAAGGATAAGGGGGAAGCCATTTAGGACAGAGATGAGGAGAAACTTCTTCACTCAGAGAGTTGTGAACCTGTGGAATTCTCTACCACAGAAAGTTTTTGAGGCCAGTTCGTTAGATATATTCAAAAGGGAGTTAGATGTGGCCCTTACGGCTAAAGTGATCAAGGGGTATGGAGAGAAAGCAGGAATGGGGTACTGAAGTTGCATGATCAGCCATGATCTTATTGAATGGCGGTGCAGGCTCGAAGGGCCGAATGGCCTACTCCTGCACCTATTTTCTATGTTTCTATGTCAGAGTTCACCGTATACAAATCTTGAAGTAGGAGCTTTCCTGTGGCTCCGCACTCCATGCTGGAAGGACGATCTTGGATTCAATCTCCGGTTGTGCTGAACTTAGCACATGCTATTAAAGGCATTATTTACTTTGGCAGCCATGGGTGAGACAGGAGGGAGGAAATAAGTCAGCTGGGTTTCCTGTGATGGGGTGGATGCCAGGCAAGGACAGGATTGGACTCGGCTATGAATTTTTAAAAGATTTGTCCTGGGGATATAAAAAAAACTTGCATTTCTATAGCGTCTTTCATGATCACAGGACGTCCCAAGGTGCTTCACAGCCAATGAGGTACTTTTCCTTTGAAGTGTAGTCACTGTTGTAATGTAGGAAATGCGGCAGCCAATTTGCGCACAGCAAGCTCCCACAAACAGCAATGTGATAATGACCAGATAATCTGTTTTAGTGATGTTGGTTGAGGTATAAATATTGACCCCAGGACACCGGGGGTAACTCCCCTGCTCTTCAAAATAGTGCCACGGGATCTTTCACGTCCACCTGAGAGGGCAGACGGGGCCTCGGTTTAACGTCTCATCTGAAAGACGGCACCTCCGACAGTGCAACACTCCCTCAGTACTGCACTGGGAGTGGCGGCCGAGATTTATATTCACAAGTCTCTGGAGTGAGACTTGAACCCATAACCTCCTGACTCAGATGTGCTACCCCCACTGAGCCACAGCTGACTGCAATGCTAGGCAGTCTGAATTCACTGTCCATCCCTAGATGCACCTGCCGGTGGTATCGAGTAACCATAACCTAGCAAGAAGCTGCATCTTCCGGGCAGGAGGGAAAACAACAACAGCAGCTTGTATTTATATAGTGCCTTTAACATAGTGAAACATCCTAAGGTGCTTCATAAGAGTATTACAAAATACAAATTTGACACCGAGCCGTACAAGTAGAAATTAGCGCAGGTGACCAAAAGCTTGGTCAAAGAGGTATATTTTAAGGAGCGTCTTGAAGGGGGGTTGTGGGGCTGGAGGAAATTCATCATCATCATCATCATCATCATAGGCAGTCCCTCGAAATCGAGGAAGACTTGCTTCCACTCTAAAAGTGAGTTCTCAGGTGACTGAACAGTGCAATATGGGAATTACAGTCTCTGTCGCAGGTGGGACAGACAGTGGTTGAAGGAAAGGGTGGGTGGGGAGTCTGGTTTGCCGCACACTCCTTCCGCTGTCTGCGCTTGGTTTCTGCATGCTCTCGGCGACGAGACTCGAGGTGCTCAGCGCCCTCCCGAATGCACTTCCTCCACTTTGGATGGTCTTTGGCCAGGGACTCCCAGGTGCCTGTGGGAATGTTGCACTTTATCAGGGAGGCTTTGAGGGTGTCCTTGAACTGTTTCCTCTGCCCACCTGGGACTCGCTTGCCATATAGGAGTTCCGAGTAGAGCGCTTGCTTAGGGAGTCTCGGGTCGGGCATGCGGAAGATGTGGCCCGCCCAATGGAGGAAATTACAGAGATAGGGAGGGGTGAGGCCATGGAGGGATTGGAAAATAAGGATGAGAATTTTGAAATCGAGGTGTTGCTCAACCGGAAGCCAATGTAGGTCAGTGAGCACAGGGGGTGATGGGTGAGCGGGATTTGGCAGCCTGTGTCCTAACTCATACCGAGTTTTGGATCACCTCTAGTTTACGTAGGGTAGGAGGTGGGCGGCCAGCCAGGAGTGCATTGGAATAGTCAAGTCTAGATGTAACAAAGGCATGGATTAGGTCTTCAGCAGCGGATGAGCTGAGGCGAGGCAGAAACGGGCAATGTTACGGAGGTGGAAATAGGCGGTCTTAGTTACGCTGCGGATGTGTGGTTGAAAGCTCATTTCAGGGTCAAATACGACACGAAAGCTGAGAACCGTTGGGAAGATGGATGGAGTCAGTGGCTAGGGAACGGAGTTTGTGGCGAGGACCGAAAACAATGGCTTTGGTCTTCCCAATATTCAATTGGAGAAAATGTCTGCTCATCCAGAACTGGATGTCGGACAAACAGTCTGACAATTGAGAGACTGTGGAGGGGTCGAGAGAAGTGATGGTGAGGTAGAGCTGGGTGTCATCAGCTGCAGACAGGTCAAGAAGGAAGAGGAGGGATAGTTTGCCTTTGTCACAGTCACAAAGGAAACAACTGGAGCAGGATGAAGAAATATTATCCAAGATGCAATTTGTAGACTCACTAGTTTCTCTTGATAGTCCATAGGCCCAATGTTTCCACATGTGTTCTTACAGTGTTCCAGTACATGAGCTGTGGAGATAGTCTCATCCATGGAGGAGAAGAAAGTGCAGAGGATCCGACAGACCAAGTTTGCTCGGAAAATGCTGCCCCGTCCTTCGGGAAGTCTAACAATAGCGAATGGTTTCAGACCATAAACCGTTAGCTTCTTCTTGCGCTGGTATCTAGCAGAAGAGTCAAGAGTTTAAAATCATTGTCGTTAAAATGTCATCGTAAAACACTTATACACAGCAATTATCTGTTGATGCAACTGTAATAAAAACACTCCCAGGTCGTGAGAATTCAATGAAAAATTAGTTTTTAAAAGTTCTATCCCTTTTGTCTTCTCTCCTGAAGATAGTGGCATTTTCGAGTTACAGTTTACATAGGATTACATCGGATAAACGGCACAGAAACAGGCCATTCGGCCCAACCAGTCCATGCCGATGGTTATGCTCCACTCAATCCTCCCCTTGTCTTCCCTCATCTAACTTTATCAGCATAACCCTCTATTCCCTTCTCCCTCATATGCTTGTCTAACCTCCCTTTTAAAGGCATCTATACTATTCGCCTCAACCACTCCCTGTGGTAGCAAGTCCCACATTCTCACCACTCTCTAGGTGAAGAATTTTCTTCTGAATTCCCTATTGGATTTCTTGGTGACTATCTTATATTGATGGCCTCTAGTTATGCTCTTCCCCACAAGTGGAAACATTCTCTCTGTATCCACTCTATCAAAACCTTTCATAATTTTAAAAATCTCAATTAGGTCACCCCTCAGCCTTCTTTTTTCAAGAGAAAAAAAAAATTGACACCCAGCCTGTTCATCCTTTCATGATATGTATACCGTTGCATTGCTGGAATCATCCTTGGAAATCTTCTCTGCACCCTCTCCAGTGCCTCTATATCTTTTTTATAATATGGCGACCAGAACTGTACGCAGTACTCCAGGTGTGGTCCAGGTTTAGCAGAATTTCCCTACTTTTCAATTCTATAGTTTCAAAGTGGAATCACCCACCAGTACTTCACCAAAGTGCCCGTTCTTCATGTGTAAGTGTAGACAGCGAGAGTCTCCCAGCAGGAGTCACTGGCTGGTGATCAGCTACAGGCGGGAAATGCTATGACCAACACTAGGTAAATAAACAATTGGAGGCTCTTTCTGCGGCTGGGGAAATCGGAGGTTTGCCCATTTTGGAACCAAGTTTCATATTGAAGTATTCCCAGGTCAGGTGAGGCGTGATGCAGATTAAAGGTCACTCCGCACCAACCCAACAATGTGACCTTAAACCCCTAACCCTTACTACACTAGCGCATTGTTTCCATTTCCAACAGCAACCATCTCCCACTCCAGCCATCTTGCATTTAGATAGCACCTCGTCACATCCTCAGGACCTCCCAAAGTGCTTTATAACCAATGCATTGAAGCGGACTTGCCATTGGCAAATAAATGAACAACCGATTAATCGGTTTTGGTTGGTCGGTGAGGTGGGAGTAGATGGAGAACTCCTTGCTCTTCTTTGAAAAGTGCCATGGGGCATTTTAACATTCACTGCAGCAAGTTTTAACATCTTCATCTGGAAGATACCACCTTCAATAATGCAGCACTCCTTCAATACTGCACTGGAGACACAGTGCAGACTGTGCTCAAGTCTGCAATGGGGCTTGAACCCACAATCTTTGGGCTCAGAGGCAAGTGTGCTACAAAATCAGCCAAGTTTTCACTGTTTTTCCTTTGTTTTTTTGAACAGTTCTGTGCTCACAAACTGGGTTGAAACTGTTCAAACTCACATTACACATAAGAATTAAGAGCAGGAGTAGGCCATTTGACCTCTCAAGGCTGCTCTGCCATTCAATGAGATCTTCCAGCTCAACTCCACTTGCCTGCATTATCCCCATATCCTTTGATTTCCTTAATAACCAAAAACCTATCGATCTCCGTCTTAAATATACTCAACGACTGAGCATCCACAGCCCTCTGGGGTAGAGAATTCCAAAGATTCACCACCCTCCGAGTGAAGGAATGTCTCCTCATCTCAGTCCTAAACGGCCTACCCCTTATTCTGAGACTGTGACCCCTGGTTCTAGACTTCCCAGCCAGGGGGAACATCCTCCCTGCCTCTATGTTACTTGGGACTCATAAGCCCAGCTGAGAGTTTTTCATCCCATCATTCTGGAGTGAAATGCAGGTCCAAGGGGTGAAAGAGCCAGATCCGAAACCCAGACCAGAACAGTCACCCTACACTGGAAACACCCTAATCCCGAATGCTACTTCCATTTTTAATTACCTGATTCAATAAAACATGTGTTAAAATCACAGTCGTGTTTCTCTCACGGACCAGAGCCTCAGGCATTCGCTGCTATTTCAACGTACAATTTTAGCAAAAGATTAGGGGGTTGTTCCGTGTTTAAATTGTAGAGACTGTGGGCCCCTGACATCAACCAGGTGTGTCTAGATGGAGGGTGGTGCATAGGGAACAACACCCCCAGGATCAGCTCCCCCCCCACCCCATCTGCTGAAGTCACACAATCCTCACCAATATGAAAAGAAAGAAGGAAAGGCCTGTACTCATACAGCGCCTTTCATGCCCTCATGACATCCCAAAGCACCTCAACGTCAATGAATTACTTTCCAAGTCTTTCATTGTTGCTATGTAGGCAAACACAACAGTCAAGATGTGCACAGCAAGGGCCCACTAACACCATAGAAGCATAAAATCATAAAATGGTTACAGCACAGGAGCCCTTGCCGGCTCTCTGCAAGGGCACCTCAGCTAGTCCCACTCCCCCCGCCCTTTCCCCGTAGCTCTGCAAATTTTTTTCCTTAAGGTACTTATCCAACTCCCTTTTGAAAGCCACGATTGAGTCTGCCTCCATCACCCTTTTAGGCCGTGCGTTCCAGATCCTAACCACTCGCTACGTAACAAAGTTTTTCCTCATGTTGCCTTTGGTTCTTAACTCTGTGTCCTCTGGTTCTCGACCTTTCCGCCAATGGGCACAGTTTCTCTCTATCTACTCTGTCCAGACCCCTCATGATTTTGAACACCTCGATCAAATCTCCTCTCAACCCTCTCGACTCGAAGCAGAACAACTCCAGCTTTTTTTAGTCTATCCACCTAATTGAACAATTAGATTAGTTCATCCGTTCTGCTGGCACTGATTGAGGGATGAATGTTGGCCAAGACACTGGGAGAATTCCTTGCTCTTATACACCAGGCATGACATGAGCAGTGGATCAGCTGTGATTACACCACACCTCCCCCTCTACACTCCCAATGTTAGTGAAAACTTCCTGCTACTTTTGCTGAACTTTTGTTCTAAAATCCAATAGCTGGCACAGTAAGAGATAAGCATGAATTTTGCTTAAGCCATTACAAATATGGATGTCAATATTTGGAAGGGGTTAGTTATGAAAGATTGCACCGTTAAAAGCTACAATTAAAACTCCATCATTGTGTACTTGGTAACTACTGACGTGACACTTGGGAATGCAAATGTGCAGCCCTGCCAAATGGGACCAATGATTTGGACCCACCAACCATTCATTCGCAATCAGAGCCATTCTGTTGGAGGAGATGTGAACAAAAGCCACATCCCTCACTGGAAGGGGTGGAAATTTGAAGAGCGTCCTCCAGCCCTGTTCACACGGTTGCACAAGCTCAGTGCCACGTTGGCGAGCAGTTGGGAGCAGGTTGCACTGTTGACCCCAGGTCAGCACAAGATTTGGTGAGGTTTCTTACCCAACTCCTGTCACACGCACGCACAAAAAAAACACAAGTGGTTTGATTATCTCCACTTCACTTCCTACTTACTTATAGCCAATACACCGATAGGCCATCGCCCGCACGGTCGTACATTCCACATTTGGAGGGAAAATGCGCCGAATCGCCACCGGAACAGGTTTAGTGGAAACGATGTACAGGAATCGGAGGTGAGGTCTGCTCCGTGCATACGCGATCAGCGTGGACGTTTTGCCTGTACCTTGGGTAGGAGAATTAACGGTAGCGTTAAAACAATAAGGGCGCAAAATTGGGTTTGGTAGCGCGGGACCAAAACGGCGTCCGATACGTGCGCGCACAATTCTGGCGCGAATCCCGCCAGACGCCATCTTGGTGAGGGCGATATGCGTACGCCGGAAGTATGCAGAGCAGGCAGATCGTGATGTTAATCAGCGTACAACACTGATTTGACGTCAGCAGTGCCATTTTGGAGCTCATCACTCCAGCCGATGCCCTCTCTTAATCTCGCCCATCTGAACATCTGTTACGCAGGAGGGAGGATTCCCGACTAGCTCTGTTTGAAGAGATCATCAACTCCTTACAGGATTGGTTGCTGGTTGATTTCTTCTGGTTGTTGCTACAGTTCTGCACGTGTTTTGTGATTGCCATGGTGCTTTGAAGTCGCAAAACGTCTACAGGGAGTGGTGTGGTAGGTGCTGAAAGACCTTTTGCTGACTAAGGCTGCTGCACAAACCAGTTGCTCCCAAACATGGGTATATCAGTAGGCATTGCCCTTAGAATCGAACACGACTGGAAGAGTGAGCGGAAGCCATACAGAGCAGGGTAAGTTGCTCGGGGGCAGGGGGGGGCGGGGGGAAAGGGTTCTCAGCAGGAGGCCATATCCGCCTAGGGTGTTCAGGGAGCAATTCTCCTACCCAAAAGGCAGCAAGGAACAATGTGCGAGACGTCTGCTCTTCAATAAAGGTGGTCCTCACTGAAATCTGCCGCCTGTTGCAGTCACAGTGCACCTCCTCTTTAAGAGGTGCAGACTAGCTTTAAGTAGTCACAGAGTTCACGGCTTTCCAAAACCCAAAGGCCTGATCCTGCCTGTAGCGAGAGGAAGCTGCTGACCTCCAGACTGAGAGAGAGAGGGGGAACAAACGGAAAGGGAGTTGACTTGTCCTGTTAGGAACATCGTAGCTATCATAACGTTACAAGGGCACCCTCAAAGCCTCCTTGATAAAGTGCAACATCCCCATAGACACCTGGGAGTCCCTGGCCAAAGACCGCACCTCAAGTCTCGTCACCGGGAGCATGCAGAAATCAAGCGCAGGCAGCGGAAAGAACGTGCAGCAAACCAGTCCCACCCACCCCTTCCCTCAACGACTATCTGTCCCACCTGTAACAGGGACTGTGGTTCTTGTATTGGACTGTACAGCCATCTAAGGATTCATTTTTAGAGTGGAAGCAAATCTTCCTCGATTCCGAGGGACTGCCTATGATGACGATGAGCGATCATGTCCAAAAGTGAATGCGGGTGTCATGGTTCATCAGTCACTGAAAGTGGGCATGCAGGTACAGCAGGTGGTAAAGAAGGCAAATGGTATGTTGGCCTTCATAGCTAGGGGATTTGAGTATAGGAGCAGGGAGGTCTTACTGCAGTTGTACAGGGCCTTAGTGAGGTCTCACCTGGAATATTGTGTTCCGTTTTGGTCTCCTAGTCTGAGGAAGGACGTTCTTGCTATTGAGAGATTGCAACGAAGGTTCACCAGACTGATTCCAGGGGTGGCTGGGCTGTCATATGAGGAGAGACTGGATCAACTGAGCCTTTATTCACTGGAGTTTAGAAGGATGAGAGGAGTCTCATAGAAACATATAAGATTCTGACGGGACTGGACAGGTTAGATGCGGGAAGAATGTTCCCGATGTTGGGGAAGTCCAGAACCAGGGTACATAGTCTTAGGATAAGGGGTAGGCCATTTAGGACTGAGGTGAGGAGAAACTTCTTCACTCAGAGAGTTGTTAACCTGTGGAATTCCCTGCCGCAGAGAGTTGTTGATGCCAGTTCACTGGATATATTCAAGAGGGAGTTGGATATGGCCCTTACGGTTAAGGGGATCAAGGGGTATGGAAAGAAAGCAGGAAAGGGGTACTGAAGGAATGATCAGCCATGATCATATTGAATGGCGGTGCAGGCTCGAAGGGCCGAATGGCCTACTCCTGCACCTATTTTTCTATGTTTCTATGTGATCGTGAACACCAAATAACTTCTGGCCACTTACAGTACATTGGCAGGGGAAAGAATTCAATCAAAAAGGAGGGGGTTGATGCTTTTTCTAACACATAGTTATTTCCTGGTAGTAATTACGATGATTTAGACCATATTTCTTCATCACAGTAGAGACAGCTGTTCAGAAGTACACCCACTAATGGTTTAAAATATCTACAAGCATTGTCAAACAATGAAATCACAGAGCAAAACCTAGGAGGGTCATTACAATCACTGCAGCAATCAGTTCCACTCAAACAGCTTCTGAAAATGGTGGGGAGCTTCAGGTGTAATCAAACACTTTCAAAGGACATTCTAAAATTAGGAAGAGAGAGAGAGGGAAAGAGAGAGAGGGGGGGGAAAGAGAGAGAGAGAGGGGGGGAAGAGAGAGAGAGAGGGGGGGAAAGAGAAAGAGAGAGGGGGGAAGAGAGAGGGGGGGGAAGAGAGAGGGGGGGGAAGAGAGAGGGGGGGAAGAGAGAGGGGGGGAAGAGAGAGGGGGGGGAAAGAGAGAGGGGGGGGAAAGAGAGAGGGGGGAGAGAGAGAGGGGGGAAAGAGAGAGGGGGGAAAGAGAGAGGGGGGAAAGAGAGAGGGGGGGGAAGAGAGGGGGGGAAGAGAGGGGGGGGAAGAGAGGGGGGGGAGAAGAGAGGAGGGGGAAGAGAGGGGGGGAAGAGAGGGGGGAAGAGAGGGGGGGAAGAGAGGGGGGGAAGAGAGGGGGGGAAGAGAGGAGGGGAAAGAGAGGGGAAAGAGAGGGGAAAGAGGGAAAGAGAGGGGAAAGAGAGGGGGAAAGAGGGGGGGAAAGAGGGGAGGGGAAGAGGGGGGGGGAAGAGGGGGGGGGAAGAGGGGGGGGGAAGAGGGGGGGGGAAAGAGGGGGGGGGGAAAGAGGGGGGGGGAAAGAGGGGGGGGAAAGAGGGGGGGGAAGGGGGGGGAAAGAGGGGGGGAAGGGGGGGGAAAGAGAGAAAGGGAGGGGAAGAGAGACAGAGAGAGAGAGGGAGGGGAAGAGAGAGCGAGAGAGGGAGGGGAAGAGAGAGAGAGGGGGGGAGGGGAAGAGGAAGAGAAAGAGAGAGAGAGAGAAGGAGGGGAAGAGAGAGAGAGAGAGAAGGAGGGGAGGAGAGAGAGAGAGAGAGAAGGAGGGAAGAGAGAGAGAGAGAGAGAAGGAGGGGAAAAGAGAGAGAGAGAGGGAAGGAGGGGAAGAGAGAGAGAGAGAGAGAGAGGGAAGGAGGGGAAGAGAGAGAGAGAGAGAGAGAGGGAAGGAGGGGAAGAGAGAGAGAGAGAGAGAGGGAAGGAGGGGAAGAGAGAGAGAGAGAGAGAGGGAAGGAGGGGAAGAGAGAGAGAGAGAGAGAGAGGGAAGGAGGGGAAGAGAGAGAGAGAGAGAGAGGGAAGGAGGGGAAGAGAGAGAGAGAGGAGGAGGGGAAGAGAGAGAGAGAGAGAAGGAGGGGAAGAGAGAGAGAGAGAGGGAAGGAGGGGAAGAGAGAGAGAGAGAGGGAAGGAGGGGAAGAGAGAGAGAGAGAGGGAAGGAGGGGAAGAGAGAGAGAGAGAGGAGAGGAAGGAGAGAAGGAGAGAGAGAGAGAGAGGAAGGAGGGAAGAGAGAGAGAGAGAGAGGGAAGGAGGGGAAGAGAGAGAGAGAGAGGGAAGGAGGGGAAGAGAGAGAGAGAGAGAGGGAAGGAGGGGAAGAGAGAGAGAGAGGAGGGAAGGAGGGGAAGAGAGAGAGAGAGAGAGGGAAGGAGGGGAAGAGAGAGAGAGAGAGAGGGAGGAGGGGAAGAGAGAGAGAGAGAGAGGGAAGGAGGGGAAGAGAGAGAGAGAGAGGGAAGGAGGGGAAGAGAGAGAGAGAGAGAGGGAAGGAGGGGAAGAGAGAGAGAGAGAGAGGGAAGGAGGGGAAGAGAGAGAGAGAGAGAGAGGGAAGGAGGGGAAGAGAGAGAGAGAGAGAGAGGGAAGGAGGGAGAGAGAGAGAGAGAGAGAGGGAAGGAGGGGAAGAGAGGAGAGGGAAGGAGGGGAAGAGAGGAGAGGGAAGGAGGGGAAGAGAAGAGAGGGAAGGA
>NC_091989.1:14949208-15084193 GCF_044704955.1 Pristiophorus japonicus | reverse complement strand
GCGAGAGAGAGAGGGGGGGGCGAGAGAGAGGGGGGGCGAGAGAGAGGGGGGCGAGAGAGAGGGGGGGCGAGAGAGAGGGGGGGCGAGAGAGAGGGGGGGCGAGAGAGAGGGGGGGCGAGAGAGAGGGGGGGCGAGAGAGAGGGGGGGCGAGAGAGAGGGGGGGCGAGAGAGAGGGGGGGCGAGAGAGAGGGGGGCGAGAGAGAGGGGGGGCGAGAGAGAGGGGGGGCGAGAGAGAGGGGGGGCGAGAGAGAGGGGGGGGCGAGAGAGAGGGGGGGCGAGAGAGAGGGGGGGGCGAGAGAGAGGGGGGGCGAGAGAGAGGGGGGGCGAGAGAGAGGGGGGGCGAGAGAGAGGGGGGGCGAGAGAGAGGGGGGCGAGAGAGAGGGGGGGCGAGAGAGAGGGGGGGCGAGAGAGAGGGGGGGCGAGAGAGAGGGGGGGCGAGAGAGAGGGGGGGCGAGAGAGAGGGGGGGCGAGAGAGAGGGGGGGCGAGAGAGAGGGAGAGAGAGGGGGGGCGAGAGAGAGGGAGAGAGAGGGGGGGCGAGAGAGAGGGGGGCGAGAGAGAAAGAGGGGGGGCGAGAGAGAGGGGGGGCGAGAGAGAGGGGGGGCGAGAGAGAGGGGGGGCGAGAGAGAGGGGGGGCGAGAGAGAGGGGGGGCGAGAGAGAGGGGGGGCGAGAGAGAGGGGGGCGAGAGAGAGGGGGGGCGAGAGAGAGGGGGGGCGAGAGAGAGGGGGGGCGAGAGAGAGGGGGGGCGAGAGAGAGGGGGGGCGAGAGAGAGGGGGGGCGAGAGAGAGGGGGGGCGAGAGAGAGGGGGGGCGAGAGAGAGGGGGGGCGAGAGAGAGGGGGGGCGAGAGAGAGGGGGGGCGAGAGAGAGGGGGGCGAGAGAGAGGGGGGGCGAGAGAGAGGGGGGGCGAGAGAGAGGGGGGGGCGAGAGAGAGGGGGGGCGAGAGAGAGGGGGGGCGAGAGAGAGGGGGGGCGAGAGAGAGGGGGGCGAGAGAGAGGGGGGCGAGAGAGAGGGGGGCGGGAGGAGAGAGGGGGGGCGGGGGAGGAGAGAGGGGGGGCGGGGAGAGGAGAGAGGGGGGGCGGGGAGGAGGAGAGAGGGGGGGCGGGGAGGAGGAGAGAGGGGGGGCGGGGAGGAGGAGAGAGGGGGGGCGGGGAGGGAGGAGAGAGGGGGGGCGGGGGAGGAGAGAGGGGGGGGAGGGGGGGGCGAGGAGGGGGGGAGGAGAGAGGGGGGGCGGGGGGGAGGAGAGAGGGGGGCGGGGGGGAGGAGAGAGGGGGGGCGGGGGGGAGGAGTGAGGGGGGGCGGGGGGGAGGAGTGAGGGGGGCGGGGGGGGGAGGAGAGAGGAGGGGCGGGGGGGGGGAGGAGAGGGGGGGCGGGGGGGAGGAGAGAGGGGGGCGGGGGGGAGGAGAGAGGGAGGGCGGGGGGGAGGAGAGAGGGAGGGCGGGGGGGAGGAGAGAGGGAGGGCGGGGGGGAGGAGAGAGGGAGGGCGGGGGGGAGGAGAGAGGGAGGGCGGGGGGGAGGAGAGAGGGAGGGGGGGAGGGGAGAGAGGGAGGGCGGGGGGGAGAGAGGGAGGGCGGGGGGGAGGAGAGAGGGAGGGCGGGGGGAGGAGAGAGGGAGGGCGGGGGGGAGGAGAGAGGGAGGGCGGGGGGGAGGAGAGAGGGAGGGCGGGGGGGAGGAGAGAGGGAGGGCGGGGGGGAGGAGAGAGGGAGGGCGGGGGGGAGGAGAGAGGGAGGGCGGGGGGGAGGAGAGAGGGGGGGCGGGGGGGAGGAGAGAGGGGGGGCGGGGGGGAGGAGAGAGAGGGGGGCGGGGGGGAGGAGAGAGGGGGGCGGGGGGGAGGAGAGAGGGGGGCGGGGGGGAGGAGAGAGGGGGGCGGGGGGGAGGAGAGAGGGGGGGCGGGGGGGAGGAGAGAGGGGGGGCAGGGGGGAGGAGAGAGGGGGGGCGGGGGGGAGGAGAGAGGGGGGGGCGGGGGGGAGGAGAGAGGGGGGGGCGGGGGGAGGAGAGAGGGGGGGCGGGGGGGAGGAGAGAGGGAGGGCGGGGGGGAGGAGAGAGGGAGGGCGGGGGGAGGAGAGAGGGAGGGCGGGGGGGGAGGAGAGAGTGAGGGCGGGGGGGGAGGAGTGAGGGGGGCGGGGGGGAGGAGTGAGGGAGGGCGGGGGGAGGGGGGGGAGGAGAGAGGGAGGGCGGGGGGAGAGGAGAGAGGGAGGGCGGGGGAGAGGAGAGAGGGAGGGCGGGGGGGAGGAGAGAGGGAGGGCGGAGGGAGGAGAGAGGGAGGGCGGGGGGGGAGGAGAGAGGGAGGGAGGAGAGAGGGAGGGAGGAGAGAGGGAGGGCGGGGGGAGGAGGGAGGGAGGGGAGTGGAATGGGAAGAGAGGAGAGAAGAGGGGGTAAGAAGGCAAGGAGACGGAGGGAGAAAGGAATTGTGAGAAAGTGGGGTTTCGATCAAATCAAACGGAGCTAGCTGATGGCCTACTGGCCTCTCATGCTTGGCACGCACATGCCACATTACTCGGTCTATTCTCCACTCACCTGCAAATCCCGTTATTTTAATCACATGCCCTGGGGCGGTTTCATGGTTCAGTATTTGCTGCTGCTCAGGGGTCAGTTTTATGTCGTGTATCTCGAGCCTTTTTTTTAAAAAAGTAAAACCGATCAATAATGTCCATCCACTGTAAATTACTTTTGAAAGAGTCAAGTAAAATGCAATGTAGTATTTATTTTCAACCACATATTGTTCTAATAAGTTTGAAGTTATTAATAAATGCATGGCTGTTTCAGGTCCTGGCATGGAGCAGTGGGGCGGGTGTTTCAGACGATAACATCAACAATTGCACTTATTGTTATATAATTACTTTAACATAGAAGGTGGGGGGAAAACCTGTCAGGAATTGGGAAAAGAATTAGTTGGTGGACAAAGGCAAGTTCAAAGAGGTTTAGCATCATAGGCAATCCCTCGAACGAGGATGACTTGCTTCCATGAGTTCACAGGTGTTTCGATGAAGACCCGATGTTCCAGTCCTGAACTCCAATTGAGGGGGGTGGAAGATGCCTGTGCGTGGATTATTTTAATGTGTGGTGACCGTTGCACACCAGCCACCACACAGGCTCGGCAGAGCTAGGTCTTGGTCCAGTGGCAAGGGTTGAATTAGGACGACTGGAGACCTGCTCTGCTGCACGGACCTCATCATCATCAGAGGCAGTCCCTCAGAATCGAGGAAGACTTGCTTCCACTCTTAGCATGAGTTCTTAGGTAGCTATACAGTCCAATACAAGAACCACAGTCTCTGTCACAGGTGGGACAGATAGTCGTTGAGGGAAAGGGTGGGCAGGGAGCCTGGTTTGCCACATGCTCCTTCTGCTGCCTACGCTTCATTTCTGCATGCTCAGGGAGACAATACTCGATGAGCTCAGCGCCCTCCCGAATGCACTTCCTCCACTTAGGGCGGTCTATGGCCAAGGACTCCCAGGTGTCAGTGGAGATGTTGCACTTTATCAAGGAGGCTTTGAGGGTGTCCTTGTAACATTTCCTCTGCCCACCTTTGGCTCGTTTGCCGTGGATGAGTTCCGAGTGGAGCGCTTGCTTTGGGAGTCTCGTGTCTGGCATGCGAACTATGTGGCCTGCCCAGCGAAGTTGATAGAGTGTGGTCAGTGCTTCAATGCTGGGGATGTTGGCCTGGACGAGGACGCTGATGTTTGTGTGTCTGTTCTCCCAGGGGATTTGCAGGATCTTGCGGAGACATCGCTGGTGATATTTCTCCAGCGACTTGAGGTGTCTACCGTACATGGTCCACATCTCTGAGCCATACAGGAGGGCAGGTATTACTACGGCCCTGTAGACCATGAGCTTGGTGACAGTTTTGAGGGACTGATCTTCAAACACTCATTTCCTCAGGCGGCCGAAGGCTGCACTGGCGCACTGGAGGCGGTGTTGGATCTCATCATTAATGCCTGCTCTTGTTGATAGGAGACTCCTGAGATAAGGGAAGTGGTCCATGTTGTCCAGGGCCACGCCGTGGATCTTGATGACTGGGGGGCAGTGCTGTGCGGCGAGGACAGGCTGGTGGAGGACCTTTGTCTTACTAATGTTTAACGCAAGGCCCGTGCTGTTATACGCCTCGGTCAATATGTCGACTCTGTCCTGGAGTTCAGCCTGTGTGTGTGCACAGACGCAGGCGTCATCCGCGTACTGTAGCTCGACGACAGAGGTTGGGGTGGTCTTGGACCTGGCCTGGAGACGGCGAAGGTTGAACAGCTTCCCACTGGTTCTGTAGTTTAGTTCCACTCCAGCGGGGAGCTTATCAACTGTGAGGTGGAGCATGGCAGCGAGGAAGATTGAGAAGAGGGTTGGGGCGATGACAGCAGCCCTGCTTGACCCCGGTCCGGACATGAATTGGGTCTGTGATGGATCCATTGGTAAGGATCACGGCTTGCCTGTCACAGACCTAGTGCGCACACATATCGCAATGTGGGCTGGCCCGTGCTGCCCCTGGGCCCTCGGCTCTTCTGGGCTCCGTACCCTCATCTGTCGCACCTCCGCCACGGTCTCTCGCTGCTCCTCCACCATAAACATTCACCGCATCTCGCCACAAACACTCGGCGCCTATCCGCCCTGACCTTCCCACTCCTCTGTACCTGGGCCCTGCCGATGTTCCTGCCCACGCTCCTAAACGACGACCAGGGTAGCTATTAAACTCTGAGAAATGTTGAGAGGTTTAGGAAGAGAACTTCAAAATGCAGGGCCATGATGGATGTAGGCTTTGCTAACAGCGAGAGAGTGGATTTGGAGTTATCCAGACTCTCAAAAGCAGCGGTGCAAAGCTGAAGGAGATTGCTGAGGTTAAGGTGGAGTCAACAACAACCTGCATTTGTATAGCGCCTTTAATGTAGTAAAACATCCCAAGGCGCTTCACAGGAGTGTTATCAAAGAACATTACATCAAGCTACATAAGGCGGCATTAGGACAGGTGAAAGGTAGATCTTAAGGAGCATCTTAAAAAGGTAGAGAGGCGCGGAGAGGTTTAGGGAGGGAATTCCAGAGCTTGAAGGGCTTGGCAGCTGAAGGTACGACGAAAATCAGGGATGCACAGGAGGCTAGAATTGGAAAAATGCAGAGATCTGGGAGGATTGTAGGGCTGGAGGTGGTTACACAGATGGGGAGGGGCGGGGCTATGGAGGAATTTGAAAAGAAGGATGAGAATTTATAAATTGAGGTGTTGCCGGACCGACAGCCGATGTACATCAGCGAGCACAGGGGTGATGTGTGAACCGGACTTGGTACAAGTTAGGATATGGGTGGCAGAGTTCTGGATCAGCTCATGTTTATGGAGGGTGGAAGATGGGAGGCCAGCCAAGTGTACATTGGAATAGTCAAATCTCGAGGTAGCAAAGTAAGGGATGAGGGTTTCAGCAGCATTGAGCTGAGGCAGGGCAGAGTCGGGCGATGGTACAGAGGTGGAAGTAGGCAGGTTTGGTGATGGCGTGGTTAGGTGATCGGAAGCTCAACTCGGGGTCAAATACGACACCAACGTTGCGAACGGTCTGGTTCAGCCTCAGACCGTTGCCAGGGAGTAGGACGGAGTCGGTTGCTAGGGAACTGAGTTTGGCACGGGGACCAAAGACAATAGCTTCGGTGTTCCCGATATTTAGTTGGAGGAAATTTCTGCTCATCGGACAAGCAGCGTGATAAATCAAGAGACAGCGGAGGGGTTGAGAGCGGTGGTGGCGAGGTAGCGCTGGGTGTCATCAGCATACATCGTTACTAGGAGTCGTTAGCACAAGCTCCAGCTTCTTTCAGCGGCTGAGAGAGCTTGGGCCCTCCGAGCCACTAGCATCTCCATGACCACCGTCAACTGCACTTTGCACGAGCTTACAAGAGATGGGATTTGTGGCGTTGGCAGCTGACTTCAACCCGCCCTGGAGATGGATTCTTCCACAAGAGGTGTTAGGTTGGACCTCTGTGGTCCGGCACCCTCGGGACCTGACCGGTGCCGAAAGAGAGTGTTTTCCGAACCACAGGAGGTCACTGCTAGCCTCGGCTTACTGGTACCTGTCGACAGCGCCCAGGCTCCTGAACGCCTCTATCACGCTCCAGCTCAGGCTACGAAACTCGAGGCTCTCGCTCTCTCTCGCGCGCGCTGGTTTGGTGCTTTTTTTTTTAAACTCTCCTCTCCCTCAGTCAGCCGCCTTCCCCTTCTTTGCCCGGCCCGCTTACTTCACAGAGCCAGGAAGCATGGGAAACCGGGACGTCACCCACGTCGGGACTGATGCCGAACCACGGATGTTTCCGGATTAGAGAGTCCCGGACTGGAGAGGTACAACCTGTACCACAATTCACGAACTGACCACACTCACTTAAGTAAGAGGAAACTGAATCAGAATAACGAACGATCAACACTGCGATTGAACCAAGATACGCCGCGCTGGAGACAACTGTGTTCCTCGTCCCTCCAACACAATAGATACAAGTTCCTTTTATCCATTCGATAAGAAATAGCTTACTCTAAATTGCAATGCGCTTGTTTGGATTCATTCTGACTTATTTAAAATCTGCAACAATTACCTGCCAGAGTCCGGAGCTGAGCTGAGATGCTTCACAGGTTTTCCACTGATGCTGGCTGGATTCTCCAGCCAGTAGAGGGCGTAGAAGAGATTATAATGGATCCTGAAATGTTTATTTAAAACAAACACTAGTTTAGAAATAGTTAAAGATAACCCTCAGATTTTTACAGTAGACAAACTTTCCCCCCGCCATGGAGTGAGGATTTTCTGCTCATCAAGACTAGGAACGTTAGGTAGCTGAGAAATGGGAATATTTAAGATTTCAGGCATTAAGCATTCCCAGGGCAGGTACAACACATTTAGATGTAGAGTAAAACTCCCTCTGCCCCAACTTCAGAGCTGCGGCAGCAGTGTGACCAATGCCCACACCAGTCACCCTAATTTAGTACAGAATTAAGTTCAGTCAATCACGATTAAAGTAAATTGAGAAACTGTGTGTCTGTGTTTTAATAAATCTTTACTTCTATATTTTGGTTATCAGGGAAAGGGGGATGTTGGCCAGCCTGCATTTATTGTCCATTCCCAGAAACTTATACAGTAACTTTCACAACTACTGGACGTCACAAAGCGCTTCACGGCCAATTAAGTACTTTTTGAAGTGTAGTCACTGTTGTAATGTAGGAAACGCAGCAGCCAATTTGCACACAGCAAGCTCCCACAAACAGTGATATGATAATGACCAGATAATTTGTTTTAGTGATGGTGATTGAGGGATAAATATTGACCCAGGACACTGGGATAACTCCCCTGCTCTTCTTCAAAATAGTGCCATGGGATCTTTTACATCCACCCGAGAAAGCAGACGGGGCCTCGATTTAACATCTCATCTGAAGGATGGCACCTCCGACAGTGCAGCACTGCCTCAGCACTGCACTGGAGTGTCAGCCTGGATTTTTGTGCTCAAGTCTCTGGAGTGGGACTTGAACCCACAACCTTCTGACTCAGAGGGGAGAGTGCGACCCACTGAGCCACAGCTGACACAAATAATGTTTGAAAGTCTCTCCGTCGGGGAACTGAACCCCGGTCTGCCGTGTGACTGATGGGGATACTCACCATTATACTAACGAAGATGACATGGCACTTAATTGTCAAGCACTTAGCCTAGGGCTGGCAGTGTGGGGTGTGTGTGTGGTGGGGGAGGGAGGGAATATAAAAGCAGAAAATGCTGGAAATAACCAGCCGGTCAGACAGCATCTGTGGAGCGAGAAACAAAATTAATATTTCAGGTCAATGACCTTTCATTAGAACTGGAAGAAGTTGGAGATTTCGGGGCAGAATTTCCGACGTCCCGGGCCCGTAGGAAGTTTCTACAGACCCGGGAAGACATCGGAAAAGCCGGTTTTCAGCACGCAATGCGCATGCACCGAAAACCGGCTTTTCCGATCTGTCAAGCTGGAGCTGGAGCTCAACAGATCGTAGCCAGATCGGGAGCGAGGACATTTGTACGGGCAAGATTGGGCTATTTGCGCAGCAAATGTCCTCAAAAATCTTGCGCCTGAAAAAGCAGGCGCATAGCCTACTGTTACAGGTGCAAGTGTTCTAAAACACACAAAAACAATTGTAAAATAAAATTATAAACACATAGTTTATTGTTAAAAACCTTCCCCACTACAGTAAGTTTATTTTTAACCATAATTTTTAAAACTTTTTTTTTTAAATCGGGAAAATATTTTATTTTTATAAGACATAATAACTTTTAATTTCAATTAATTTTAAATATGTGTGGTCTGTTTTTTATTTATTATTTTGTGTGATTGCTTTTGTTCTCATTAATAGCAGAGAACTGGTAGATACGCGAGTCTCAGTGCTATTAATGGGAACCTGTGAAATACCTGATTGGCTGAGCAGTCACACATGACTGCATCGGGACCCCCTGCATGGGAGCGCGCTTCACAGCGCGGGAGGAGAAGGCTTCCCCATCGGAAATCAGGGCGGCTCCTAGACCACCAGGTAAATTCGTAAAAAAATATCCAGCGACGAGGCAATTGCCCACGGGAACACCCCAAGAGGGATTTCTGAGCCATAAGATTTTAAGCAAATACAGAGGCAGGGAAAGCAAGGGGGCTGGGAGGGATTCGTCTGCCCCTCCTCCCCTTCCCAGCGCCCTTCACTCTGTTTCTCTCTCCACAGATGCCGCCTGACCTGCTGAGTCTTTCCAGTATCTTCGGTTTTTATTTCAGATTTATAACAACCGCAGTGTGTCGCTTTTGTTTTAATGCGCGGGGGATGCCAGCGTCCCATCCCTGAAGGACACTCATGACCAACGTTCCTGCGACGCTGCACGGCCGCACAGCTGTCCGGAGATCCCGCGCAGCCCGGGACCGGCGTTACAAACGGGAGATTTCACGGATGTGCGAAATTATGAATGGGCCGCGCAGCCCGTTAAAGGGACCACGCACCCCAAAAGAAATTGGGGGAAACATTGCTCATGACATGACCGTTTCTTCCCCTACCCACCCCCCCCCCCCCCCCCCCAGCCCACATGATCACACTTTATTGAATACATTTTCGCCACAGATCGGGAATCGAACCCGTCACTTTCGCTGTCTATCTGGCTCAGGATCAACGAGGCAGTTCTGCAGTGAAATGAGTGACCTCTACCACTTCGAAGGACAAGGGCAGCAGGCGCACGGGAAGACCGTCGCCTGCAAGTTCCCCTCCAAGTTACACACCGTCCTGACTTGGAAATATATCGGCCGTTCCTTCAGCGTCGCTGGGTCAAAATCCTGGAACCCCCTCCCTAACAGCACTGTGGAAATACCTTCACCACACGGACTGCAGCGGTTCAAGGCGGAGACTCACCACCACCTTCTCAAGGACAATTAGGGATAGGCAATAAATGCCGGCCTTGCTGGCGACGCCCACATCCCAGGAACAAATTTTTTTTAAACGGTTATGCACTTACCAACTGAAGCACTAACAGCTTCAACAAATGTATTTTCCCCACATCCTCAGTGCTAACAATGAATGCCCCAAGATGGTTGAAAATGCGATGTGTGTGACACCGTTTTGTAGGTGACCGCTTCAGATGACCGGAGTGAGAAAGCAAGCATTGCACGGCATTTTGGGGAAGAAACATTGGCCCTTAAATTACAATGTCCCGGGTCCGTAAGAAGTTTCTACGGACCCGGGAAGGCATCGGAAAAGACGGTTTTCAGCGCACAATGCGCATGCACTGAAAACTGGCTTTTCCAATCTGTCACGTTTCTGGCTTGACAGATCATCCGCAGATCGGGAGCGAGGACACTTGCAGGTCAGGATTTCCGATATTTACGAATATCTTGTCCTTTAAAATCTTGCGCCTGAAAAAGCAGGTGTATAGCCTACTTTTACAGGTGCAACTGTTTAAAAATACACACACACACATTAAAAATAAAGTTTTTATTTTCTTTTAAAAACCTTCTCCACTACGCTGTTTATTTTAAGGCTTAATTTTTAAAACTTTTTTTTATAACAACTTTAATTTAAATGAATGTTAAATGTGTACTTTATTTTCTATTTTTTTATTGTGTTTTGGGTGTTTGGGGGGGGGGGGGGGGGGGGGAGGTGGAGGAGTTCTCATTCATAGTAATAGGAGTTCCGGACTTACCGAACTCCTATTGCTATGAATGACAATCTATACTACACCTGATTGGCTGCTGACTCCAGATCCCGGCCTGCACACGTCCCCATGTGCACACGCTGCGCGCGCAGTCACCAGAGGCCTCAGGCTCGGAAGTTCGGACGGGCGCAGCAGCAGCAGGTAAGTGCGTATCTTTTTTCTGTTTTTAGGTCGTTTGTCCGCGGGAAGAGGTCAACCGGAATTTCAGGGCCATTACTAAAAAGTCTCGTGTTCCAGGAGTCTTGCCCTCTTGCAGTTAGAACATAAGAACATAAGAATTAGGAACAGGAGTAAGCCATCTAGCCCCTCGAGCCTGCTCCGCCATTCAACAAGATCACGGCTGATCTGGCCGTGGACTCAGCTCCACTTACCCGCCCGCTCCCCGTAACCCTTAATTCCCTTATTCGTTAAAAATCTATCTATCTGTGATTTGAATACATTCAATGAGCTAGCCTCAAGTGCCTTCTTGGGCAGATAATTCCACAGATTCACAACCCTCTGGGAGAAAAAATTCCTTCTCAACTCGGTTTTAAATTGGATCCCCCGTATTTTGAGGCTGTGCCCCCTAATTCTAGTCTCCCCGACCAGTGGAAACAACCTCTCTGCCTCTATCTTGTCTATCCCTTTCATTATTTTAAATGTTTCTATAAGATTACCCCTCATCCTTCTGAACTCCAACGAGTAAAGACCCAGTCTACTCAATCTATCATCATAAGGTAACCCTCTGCACCTCAGCATGTTGTAATTTCTCCCCATTCAAATAATATTCTCTTTCACTTTCCCCCCCACCGCCAAGGTGGATGACCTCACATTTTCCGACATTGTATTCCATCTGCCAAACCTTAGCCCATTCGCTTAACCTATCTAAATCTCTTTGCAGCCTCTCTGTGTTCTCTACACAACTCGCTTTCCCACTAATCTTTGTGTCATCTGCAAATTTTGTTACACTACACTCTGTCCCCTCTTCCAGGTCATCTATGTATATTGTAAACAGTTGTGGTCCCAGCACCGATCCCTGTGGCACACCACTAACCACCGATTTCCAACCCGAAAAGGACCCATTTATCCCGACTCTCTGCTTTCTGTTAGCCAGCCAATTCTCGATTCATGCTAATACATTTCCTCTGACTCCGTGTACCGTTATCTTCCACCTACCGCTCAGAGGTCGCCAGCTGGGTTTTCTCTGCTAGCTGCAATGGAGATTTCAGCCTGCAAAGCACCAACACGTGCTCGAATTGGGCTCTGAACCCTGGGCAAGGTTAGGGGGTCAATAAGGCAGGGAGTAGGCTCCCGATGGCTATTAAGTGCCCTCTGGTGGAAAGTGGGTGTCGGTAAGATCAGGATGTCTGTGCTCCTCAAATTCTATCCTCTTGAGCATCCTTGATTATAAGAACATAAGAAATAGGAGCAGGAGTAGACCATACAGCCCCTCGAGCCTGCTCCGCAATTTAATACGATCATGGCTGATCTGATTATGGACTCAGCTCCACTTCCCTAACCCCTTATTCCTTTATCGTTTAAGAAACTGTCTATTTCAGTCTTAAATTTATTCAATGTCCCAGCTTCCACTGCTCTCTGAGGCAGCGAATTCCACAGGTCCACAACCTTCTGAGAGAACAAATTTCTCATCTCAGTTTTAAATGGGCAGCCCCTTATTTTAAGATTATGCCCTCTAGTTCTAGTCTCCCCCATCAGTGGAAACATCCTCTCTGCATCCACCCTGTCAAGCCCCCTCATAATCTTATACATTTCGATAAGATCACCTCTCATTATTCTGAATGCCAATGAGTAGAGGCCCAACCTAGTCAACCTTTCCTCATAAGTCAACCCCCTCAACCCCGGAATCAACCTAGTGAATCTTCTCTGAACTGCCTCCAAAGCAAGTATATCCTTTCGTAAATCTGGAAACCAAAACTGCATGCAGTATTCCAGGGGTGGCCTCACCAATACCCTGTACAACTGTAGCAAGACTTCCCTGCTTTTATACGCGATCCCCTTTGCAATAAAGGCCAAGATTCCATTGGCCTTCCTGATCACTTGCTGTACCTGCATACTAACCTTTGTGTTTCATGCATAAGTACCCCCAGGTCCAGCTGTACTGCAGTCTTTCTCTATTTAAATAATAACTTGCTCCTTGATTTTTTTTCCGCCAACGTGCATGACCTCACACTTTCTGACAATATACTCCATCTGCCAAATTTTTGCCCACTCACTTAGCCTGTCTATGTCCTTTTCTGGATTTTTTGTGTCCTCCTCACACATTGCTTTTCCTCCCATCTTTGTATAACTGCTCAACCATTGGTGGCCGTGCCTTCAGCTGCCTGGGCCCCAAGCTCTGGAACTCCGTCCCTAAACCTCTCCGCCTCTCTTTCCTCCTTTACAACGTTCCTTAAAGCCTACCTCATCCGCCCTAATTTCTTCTTATGTGGCTTGGCGTCAAATTTATTTGTTTTGTCTTAAACACTCCTGTGAAGTTCCTTGGGATGTTTTACTACGTTAAAGTTGCTATATAAATACAAGTTGTTGTTGTTGATTCGTTGCCGTATCCTCCCTTCCACACCCTTGCGAAAATGGTCACTTGAATGAACACAAGAACATAAGAAATAGGAGCAGGAGGAGGCCATTCAGCCCATCGAGCCTGCTCCACCATTCAATAAGATCATGGCTGATTTGATCATGGACTCAGCTCCACTTCCCTGCCCGCTTCCCATAATCCTTTACTCCCTTAACACTCAAACATCTGTCTATCTCCACCTTAAATATATTCAAAGACCCAGCCTCCACAGCTCTCTGGGGCAGAGAATTCCACAGATTTACAACCCTCAGAGAAGAAATTTCTCATCTCAGTTTTAAATGGGCAGCCCCTTATTCTGAGACTATGTCCCCGAGTTCTAGTCTCCCACATCAGTGGAAATATCCTCTCTGCATCCACCTTGTTGAGCCCCCTCATTATCTTATATGTTTCGATAAGATCACCTCTCATTCTTCTGAACTCCAATGAGAAAATAGGCCCAACCTACTCAACCTATCTTCATAAGTCAACCCCCTCATCTCCAGAATCAACCTAGTGAACCTTCTCTGAACAGCCTCCAATGCAAGTATATCCTTCCTTAAATACGGAGACCAAAACTGTACGCAGTACTCCAGGTGTGGCCTTACCAATACCCTGTACAGGACTTCTCTGCTTTTATACTCTATCTTCTTTGCAATAAAGGCCAACATTCCATTTGCCTCCCTGATTACTTGCAGTACCTGCATACTAACTTTGTGTTACATGAATGAGATGCATTGGCCCATCGGAATCTGTGGACTGCACGCCAGCATCAGTCTGAACTGTCAGAAGAGATGGGGAGAAATCGGAGGAGTGGGGAGGTGACAGAAATGACGATTGCTGTTAACATTCTCAGAAACATGCAGTTGAAGTAACATGGACAGCTGGAGTATTCCAAGTACCTCTGCGAGTCCAACAAGTAGTTTTAATTATAGTCACGTCTCTGCACCTTGGCCTACACTTGGTGTCCCGAAACCTTTCTTACACCTGCTGTGCTCCGCAGACCACAGTATTCCTCCACGGATTGGTTTTTAAATACTGCGCTCCAAATTAATCCGCAGTGTATCTTGATACTTGAACACAGAAAATCCAGGCTGACACTCCAGTGCTGCACTGTCGGAGGTGCCGTCTTTCGAATGAGGCGTTAAACCGAGGCCCCGTCTGCTCTCTCAAGTGGATGTAAAAGATCCCGCGGCACTCTTTTGAAGAAGAGCAGGAGAGTTATCCCCAGATCCAGTCGTGCCCCGGTAACTGCCCCCAAGGGAAGTGGAGTGTGGGAAAGTGCACTCCGCTTCCATTGAGGGGGGGTAAGGCCAATTCTGCGGCGGGAGCAGGACTTCCACGCTGGGGGCTAAAATTCCCTGCCCCAGAAGGTTACCGCCCCCAAGATGGGAGCCTGTGCGGGGAGGCAGAGGGAAGATGAGGAGAGACGGGGGATGGAGGGGAGAGTAGTGGAGGTGGGGGGGGGGGGGGGGGGGAGGGGGCGGAGAAACCCAGGGCGGGGAACAGGAGGGGCCACATTGCAGCGAAGGTCTGAGGGAGCGAAGAGTGTTGGAGGGGCGGGCCTGGGGGCTCTGTGCCTCGGTGCGGGGAGTGGGGTGGACGGGTTGACTGCGCAGATGGCGATGGCCGGGGCTGGGGGCTCGACATCCGGGGGTGTTCGGCATTTGGGAAGGATTCTGATGGGACGGGGCGGGTTGGGTGCGGGGACAGGGGGTGGGGGAGTGTTCCCGGTGTTGGGTGGGTCCGGTGCCAGTGGGGGGCACGCTCTTGGGATGGGGGGGGGGGGGGGGGGGGCTGTTTGGGCCTGGGATTGGGAGAGACTTCTTCACTCGGGGAGTTGTTGGCCTGTGGGGTTCCCTGCCATGGAGAGTTGTTGATGCCAGTTCATTGGATGTGCTCGGGAGGGAGTTGGATGTGGTCCTTGCGGCTGGGGGGGTTGGGGGGGATGTGGAGGGGACGTGGGGGAGGGGGGGGGGTGGGGGGGAGGAGCTGGGGCCATGATCTTGTTGAATGGCGGTGCAGGCTCGAATGGCCTACTCCTGCACCCATTTTCTATGTTTCTATGTCCTGGTCTATATTTATCCCTCAAGCAACATAACAAAAAAATAGACTATCTGGTTATTATCACAACGCTGTTTGTGGGAGCTTGCTTGTGCGCAAACTGGCTGCCGTGTTTCCTACATTACAACAGTGACTACACTCCAAAAGTACTTAATTGGCTGTAAAGCATTTTGAGACATCCGATGGTCATGAAAGGCGCTATATAAATCCAAGTCTTTCTTTAATTAATATTGGACATGACCCTGCGGATTGTTTGTAGTTCAAGCTGTAAACTGTTTTCCTCAAAGGGGTAAAACTGATGGAAAACACACCACCCTGACTTGGAAATATATCGCCCGGTCCTTCATCGTCGCTGGGTCAAAACCCTGGTACTCCCCTCCCTAACAGCACTGCGGGAGCACCTTCACCACACGGACTGCAGCGGTTCAAGGCGGCGGCTCATCGCCACCTTCTCGAGGGGCAAATAGGAATGGGCAATAAATGCTGGGATTGCCAGCGATGTCCACATCCTCCGGAACGAGTAAAAAAAAAAACATGTATGTGTGCGATCGAGGTCCCAGATTCTTATTTCTCAACAATATTAGTGACTCAGAGAGCTGGGTCGGAAGTGAAACAAATATGATTTTTCTTTTGAAACATAAAAATTGAAACATTTTCTGAGAAAACTGGAACTAAAACCAGGAAAGCAGAAATGAAATTTTGGACTGAATTTCCCCCACCTCCCAAGACAAAATTCGGACCAGAACGAAACTTTGGGTGCAACAGGTCAGAGTGGAATTCGGACTAAACTTCTTGCTGAAGGCTGTGAATGAAGAAAAGGCTAAAACTGATTTGAAAGACAAAGCGCAGCAGCTGCCAGGCACAATGGGAATAAAGAGTCCCGACATCACAGGGAAAGGGAGAGACAGCTGGGACCAATAGTCCCTCACTGTTGGAGGGGGGTGGAAATCGAGCAGATAGCAACTTTAACCTAGTGAAACGCCCCAAGGTGCTTCACAGGAGTATTTTAAGACAAAACAAATTTAACACCGAGCCACTCAAGAAGAAATTACAGTAGGTGACCAAAAGCTTGGTCAAAGGAGGTAGGTTTTAAGGAGAGTCTTAAAGGAGGAGAGAGGTATACGGAGGGTGTTCCAGACCTTAGGGCCTCGGCCACAGAAGGCAGATGGTTGAGCGATTATAATCAGGGATGCTCAAGAGGGCAGGATTAGAAGAGCACAGATATCCCGTGGGGGGGGGGGGGGTTGTGGGGCTGAAGGAGATTACAGAGATAGGGAGGGAGCGAGGGCACGGAGGAATGTGTAAATAAGGATGAGAATTTTGGTATCGAGTCTTTGTTTAACAGGGAGTCAATGTAGGTCAGCGAGCACAGGGGTGATGGGTGAGCGGGACTTGGTGCGAGTTTTGGATGACCTCAAATTTACGTAGGGTAGAATGTGGGAGGCCAGCCAGAAGTGCATTGGAGTAGTCACGTCTAGAGGTAAAAAAGGGATGGATGAGGGTTTCCGCAGCAGATGAGCTGAGGCAAGGGCGGAGATGGGCAATGTTACGGAGGTGGAAATAGGCGGTGTAGTTATGCCACGGTTACGTGGCCGCAAGCTCATTTCAGGGTCAAATATGACACCTGGAAAAACGCAACAATAATGGGGGCACCCCAACAATGTTCCCTGCGAGCTGCGCTTTGATCTGCCTGTTTGTTTTAGTGGACGGTCCCTTTAAATTTCTGCGCATGCGCGGTCCCTTTAAATTTCTGCGCATGCGCACACCGAGGGAAGCCGGCGAGTGGCCTGCGCGGTACCTTTCCCCATTACTGCTCAGCTGCGCAGCTCAATGGGAACATTGCACCCCAACTCTACTAACATTTGTCATTGTTCGGGCTTTTTTTTGCCCCGCTTTGCAGCGGAGGCTGAGAGCGCACAGTCAGTCCGAAGTCAACCACCGATGCGGCCTGTAACCAGCCACCAAGGACCGCTGCAGGCATCGGACGCTGTAGCAAGGGGACTGTAATAGGAGACTTGCCCTACCTGGTGCTGATGTGGATGTCCTTTTCTCTCGAAGCAAACAGCAAAGCCGCCATGCAGTACAGGATCTCGGTCACCTCCGTCAGGGGCAGGGTCGAACGGGGTTGCCGCAGACAGGAAATCAGTCGCTGGATGTCTTTCACGCTATTGGATAGGAGGACGATCACAGCCAGCACCGCCCAAACACTTGTAGCCTAAATAGTATAAAAACACACGCAGTGACATTCTGTACATCTATGGATGTAGAGTGCCTGGTCAGTGCTGTGGCTTCCTTGGACACAACACGAGACTCCCAAAGCAAGCGCTCTACTCGGAACTCCTTCACGGCAAACGAGCCAAAGGTGGGCAGAGGAAACGTTACAAGGACACGCTCAAAGCCTCCCTGATAAAGTGCAACATCCCCACTGACACCTGGGAGTCCCTGGCCAAAGACCGCTCTAAGTGGAGGAAGTGCATCTGGGAGGGCGCTGAGCACCTCGAGTCTCATCGCCGAGAGCATGCAGGAACCAAGCGCAGGCAGCGGAAAGAGCGTGCGGCAAACCTGTCCCACCCACCCTTTCCCTCAACGACTATGTATCCCACCTGTGACAGGGACTGTGGCTCTCGTATTGGACTGTTCAGCCACCTAAGGACTCATTCTAAGAGTGGAAGCAATTCCGAGGGACTGCCTATGATGATGATGACCAGTCTCAAATCTCATCCCCCATTGTCCTTGATGTTCATAGAACATAGAACATAGAAAATAGGTGCAGGAGTAGGCCATTTGGCCCTTTGAGCCTGCACCACCATTCAATAAGATCATGGTTGATCATTGCTGTTGACACTGCTGTTGCCCGTCAGTGACTTCATGGAGTGGGCTTGAGGGGAGTGAACAAATATTGTCCATCCAATGGGCAAAAGAATTAACATTTATATATATATATATTTTTTTTAAAGTTGTCCTAAGGTTTGTTTTATTTTCTGTTCTCCGCGCCTGTTGATTCCCTGCTGGGACGCTGTCCCTTCATTTCAACAACAACTTATATTTATATAGCACCATTAATGTAGCAAAACATCCCAAGGTGCTTCACAGCAGAGTTATCAAACAAAACTGACACCGAGCCACATAAGGAGATATTAGGACAGGTGACTAAAAGCTGGGCCAAAGAGGTAGGTTTTAAGGAGTGTCTTAAAGGTACAGAGGGAGAGTTTAGGGAGGGAATTCCAGCGTTTAGGGCCTAGTCAGCTGAAGGCAGGTTCGCCAACAGTGAAGCAATGAAAATCAGCGATGAGAATTGGAGGAGTGCAGATATCTCACAGGGTTGTGGGGCTGGAGAAGGTTACAGAAACAGGGAGGGGCGAGGCCATGGAGGGATTTGAAAGCAGGGATGAGCATTTTAAAAATCGAGGCGCTGCCAGACCGGGAGCCAATGTAGGTCAGCGAGCCCAGGGGTGATGGGTGAGCGGTGCGGGTTCATCCCCCAACTGGCCATTATTCACGAGTGAACCTCAACAGTGAGCATGCCGGCATGGGCTCGACGGGCCGAAAGGCCTCCTTCTGTGCCCTAACCATTCTGTGATTCTATGCCAGGATTCTTCAACTGCTGGGGGCCCGATTGATCATCACACAATGCCCTCATGTATGCTTCCAGCAGCAATCAGAAGCCTCACCCCCCTTCCCTCTGGTGGGCAGAGGCCAATTGGAGTGACTTAGTGCCGCCTTGACCAAGATCAGCTGACTCACCAAGCCTGCTAACGTCCTGATCTTTGTGGCTCAACTACTCACTGGATGTGTTCACTGAGCCGCCGGGCCTGCCCAATTCTTGGGGCAATGGGCACCATGTCTGGCAGGTATCCTTTAATGTGGACAAATGAAGTGCGATGTACTTGGGGTTGGGGGACTCCAGGCATGTTTACATCAGACAGGGATATGTTAAACAGATCTGGAAAGAATCGTAGAATGGCACAGCACAGAAGGAGGCCATTCGGCTCATCGTGCCTGTGTCGGCTCTTTGAAAGAGCCTGCGCTTTCCCCCCATCTGTGGCTCAGTGGGTAGCAATCTCGCCTCAGAGTCAGAAGGTTGTGGGTTCAAGTCCCACTCCAGGCACTTGAGCGCAAAAAAACTCTTGGCTGACACTCCAGCACAGTGCTGAGGGAGCACTGCTCTGTCGGAGGTGCCGTCTTTCGGATGAGACGTTAAACCGAGGCCCCATCTGCCCTCTCAAATGGACGTAAAAGATCCCATGGCACTATTTCGAAGAAGAGCAGGGGAGTTATCCCCGGTGTCCTGGTCAATATTTATCCCTCAATCAACATAACAAAAAAAAACAGATTATCTGGTCATTATCACGTTGCTGTTTGTGGGAGCTTGCTGTGCGCAAATTGGCTGCCACGTTTCCCACATTACAACAGTGACTACACTTCAAAAGTACTTCGTTGGCTGTAAAGCGCTTTGAGACATCCGGTGGTCGTGAAAGGCGCTATATAAATGCAAGTCTTTCTTTCTTTTTCATAGCCCAGCAAATTTTCCCCCCTTCACGTATTTATCCAGTTCCTGTTTGATAGTTACTGTTGAATCTGCTTCCACCGCCCTTTCAGGCAGCGCGTTCCAGATCGCAATAACTCACTGTGTGAAAAAAAAAGGATTCCTCATGTCGCCTGGAGTTCTTTTGCCGATTACCTTAAATCTGTGTCGTCTGGTTACCGACCCTCCTGCCACTGCAAACAGTGTCCCTCATCTACTCTATCAAAATCCTTCATGATTTTGACCATCTCTATTATATCTCCTCTTAACCTTCTTTGCTCCAAGGAGAACAATCCTCCAATATGATTGTATTTTATATTAAGTTTGAAAGTGATTTAGTTAAATCCAAAACTCGGGTTTTAAATCTAAACAAAGCAAACTATGTAGTTATGAGGGGCGAGTTGCCTAAGATAGATTGGGAAACTACGTTAAAAGTTATGATGTTAGACAAGCAATGGCCAGCATTTAAAGAATTAATACATAATTTACAACAAATATACATTCCTACAACAATACAAAAGCAAAATACTGCGGATGCTGGAATCTGGAATAAAAACTGAAAATGCTGGAAATAGTCAGCGGGTCAGGCAGAATATGTAGAGAGGAAGCAGAGTTAACGTTTCAGGTTAGAACTCGCCTGAACTCGTCAGAACTCTTTCAGAAATATACATTCCTTTAAAGCACAAAACCCCCGCAGGAAAAGTGGCCCAACCGTGGCTAACAAGAGAAGTTAAAGATATTATTAGATCAAAGGAAGAGGCTTTAAGGGCCCAAGTTTCCACAGGATAAAAAACGGGCGCCCCTCCGAGCTGGGCGCCCATTTTTCGCGCCTAAAACGGCGCCAGAAAAAAAACGCGCTATTCTCGAGCGCTTTGCAGCTCCTTGTCTGTTTGGCGCGGCGCCCAGGGGGGCGGAGCCTACACTCGCGCCGATTTTGTAAGTGGGAGGGGGCGGGTACTATTTAAATTAGTTTTTTTCCTGCCGGCAACGCTGCGCGTGCGCGTTGGAGCGTTCGCGCATGCTCAGTGTGAAAGAAACATTGGCACTCGGCCATTTTTGCAGTTCTTTGTAGCTGTTTAATTTTTGAACATTTTTTAATAAAATCACATTGCCATCAGCACATCAGCACTGAGGCTACCCTTCTCACTGTCTCCTTCCCCTCCCTCCCCTCCGCGGCAACAAACCGCTGTCTCCTTCCCCTCCCTCCCCTCCACAATAACAAACCGCTTTCTCCTCCCCCCCCACCTCCCGCTCAGCGGCACGAGCGGCTTTCTCTCCCCTCTCCCCCCCCCCCCCCCCCGACCTCCCGCTCAGCGGCACGAACGGCTTTCTCTCCCCTCTCCCCCCCCACCCCCACCCCACCTCCCGTTCAGCGGCAACGAACAGCTATAGAATTCTCCCTGGTTGAAGCACTTTCACACAGGTAGGAAGATGGTTTATTTAATCTTTTCTTTGCTTATAAATGTTTATTCAGGTTGGATTTATTTGTATAATATTTGTAGAAGTATAAATAAGGATTTATTGTAGAATTTAATGAGTTCCCTTCCCCCCCCCTACCTCGTTCTGGATGCCTAATTTGTAACTTGCGCCTGATTTTTTAATGTGTAGAACAGGTTTTTTCAGTTCTACAAAAATCTTCACTTGCTCCATTCTACTTTAGTTTGGAGTACGTTTTCACTGTGGAAACTTTCAAATCAGGCGTCAGTGGCCGGACAAGCCCCCTTTTGAAGAAAAAATTCTGTTCCAAAGTAGAACTGTTCTACCTGACTAGAACTGCAGAAAAAAAAATGTGGAGAATTGCGATTTCTAAGATAGTCCGTTCTCCACCAGTTGCTCCTAAAAATCAGGCGCAAATCATGTGGAAACTTGGGCCCATAATGTTGCCAAAAAGAGCAGTAAGCCTGAGGATTGGGAGGATTTTAGAATTCAGCAAAGGAGGACTGAGAAATTGATAAAGAAAGGGAAAATAGAACATGAGAGCAAACTAGCAAGAGACATAAAAACAGAAGATAAAAGCTTCTATTAGGTACGAAAAAAGGAAAAGATTAGTGAAAGTAAATGTGGGTCCCTTACAGGCGGAGACTGGAGAAATTATAATGGGGAATAAGGAAATGGCAGCGAAATTAAACAAATACTTTGTATCTGTCTTCATTGTTCAGCCATGAACTCATTGAATGGCAGTGCAGGCTCGAAGGGCCGAATGGCCTATTCCTGCACCTATTTTCTATGTTTCTAAGATGCAAAAAAAACTCCCGGAACTAGTGGAGTACCAAGGATCTAGCGCGAATGAGGAACTGAAAGAAATTAGCATTAGTAAAACATTAGTACTGGAATAATTAATGGGGCTGAAAGCCAATAAATTCCCTGGACCTCATAGCTTACATCCCAGTGTTTTGAAAGAGGTGGCATTTGAGATACTGGATCCATTGGTTGTCAAATTTCAAAAAATTCCGTAGAGTCGAGAATGGTTCCCTCGGATTGGAAGGTAGCAAATGTAAAACCACTATTTAAGAAAGGAGGGAGAGAGAAAACGAGAAACTATAGACCAGTTAGCCCGACATCAGTAGTCAGGAAAATGCTGGAATCTATTATTAAGGACGTGGTAACAGGGCACTTAGAAAATAATAATAGGAATGGGCAGAGTCAACACAGATTTATGAAAGGGAAATCATGTTTGACGAATCTGTTAGAGTTTTTTGAGGTTGTAACTAACAGAATAGATAAGGGGGAACCAGTGGATGTGGTGTATTTGGATTTTGAGAAGGCATTCGATAAGGTGCCACAGAAGAGATTATTAAATAAAATTAGGGCTCATGGGATTGGGGGCAATATACTAGCATGGACTGAGGATTGGTCAATGGACAGAAAAAATAAAGTAGGACTAAACGGGTCATTTTCGGGTTGGCAGGCTGTAACTAGTGGGGTGCTGCAAGGATCGGTGCTTGGGCCCCAGCTATTCACAATCTATATCAATGATTTGGATGAGGGACCCAAATATAATATATCCAAGTTTGCTGATGATACAAAGCTGCATGGGAATGTAAGTTGTGAGGACGATGCAAAGAGGCTTTAAGGGGATATAGACAGGCTAAGTGAGTGGACAAGAACTTGGCAAATGGAATATGATGTGGAGAAATGTGAAAACTTTGGTAGGAAAAATAGAAAAGCAGAGTATTTTTTTTAAATAGAGAGAGATTGGGAAATGTTGTTGTTCAGAGGGACCTGGGTGTCCTTGTTCACGAATCACTGAAAGTTAACATGCAGGTACAGCAAGTAATTAAGAAAGCAAATGGTATGTTGGCTTTATTCTAAGAGGATTTGAGTATAAGAGTAAAGACATCTTATTGCAATTATATCGGGCCCTGGTGAGACCGCACCTGGAATATTGTGTACAGTTACAGTCTCCCTACATAAGGAAGGATGTACTTGCCATAGAGGGAATGCAACAAATGTTCACCAGACTGATTCCTGGGATGGGGGGATTGTCCTATGAGGAGAGATTGAGTACACTAGGCCGATATTCTCTAGAGTTTAGAAGAATGAGAGGTGATCTCACTGAAACATACAAAATTCTTACAGGGTTTGACAGGGTAAATGCAGGGAGGATGTTTCCCCTGGCTGGGGAGTCTAGAACCAGGGGTCACAGTCTCAGAATAAGGGTTGGCCACTTAGGACTAAGATGAGGAGAAATTTCTTCACTCAGAGGGTGGTGAATCTTTGGAATTCTCTACCCCAGAGGGCTGTGGAGGCTCAGTCGTTGAGTATATTCAAGACAGACATTGATAGATTTTGGGATATTAAGGGAATCAAGGGATATGGGGATAGTACGGGAAAGTGGAGTTAAGGTTGAAGATAAGCCATGATCGGATTGAATGGCGGAGCAGGCTCGAGGGGCTGAATGACCTACTCCTGCTCCTATTTCTTATGTTCTTATGTTCATGTAATCCCAGCTTCTCTGGGACAATAGCTGATCATTCATTACAAGTACTCAGGTTGTCAGAGGGGACAACAAGAAAAGAGTTTTAGGCTGTATTGCAAGGACCATCATGTATAAAAGGACAATTACTATACGTAGGCTAAATAAAGCTTAAATACAGCTGCATTTAAAAGCACTGTGCATAGATTTGGTCCCAGTGCACTGTGCAATAACCCAAGTTTATCGAGAAGGAGCAGAGGAAGGTAACCAGGATAATTCATCGCCCCACATCTCGAAGTCTCCAAGCATTAGGGTTACTTTAGAGAACACACAGGCTTAGACGGGATTCGATTGAGGATTGTAAAATGTTAAAGGGATTAAACTTAAGACAGTTTGGATAGGTTATTTTGATGGGAGAGGGATAATGAGATTAGATGTCAAGCCTATAAAAGCGTGTAGGAAGTGTTGGATTAGATGCCAGGAAATATTTCTTTTCAGAAGGTCATTGGCCTTTGGAACAGACCATCACAATGTTGGGAATGAATTTATTATAGCTCTTCAAAAGGAGAACTGGACAAATTCCTGAGAGATGAGGACATTTCCAGTTAAAGAGATCAAATGACTGGCAAGCTGTAATTGAGTCATAATGGGGTTGGAATCCCGTCTTGATTGCCAAAGGGACTTTGGAAGTTCCCAGAGTTTCTTCCTGAATTGGCCACAGATGTTTTTCATTGTGTGGGGTCAAAAAGAGTTTCATAGTATCGCCTCCCCAGGTGATTGGATGGTTATGGGGTGGGACAATACTCTACCAGGTTGCTCCTACATCTGGATGGAGCTGGTTTGATAGGCCTGATAAATCTCTTTACACCCTTCATTTTACTTGAAGGGGAAAAAATGTATATTGGAATTTGTTTTTTTTTAAACTGCATTTGAATTCACTCAACATCAGTCAGTGCTGTAGGAAACGAGGAAATGGGAACAAGAAACAAACACGCAGAAGAGACATACCCCACCTGCCTTGACCAAATTAGGCAGTCTCTGGGCCACACAGGCTTCAGATTGTTTGAAAAGGGGGTGGTTTTTAAGGCAATGCAGGACAGCTTCAGAATTCACAGACCGACCATGCTGCAACGATACCAGATATCTAATTTTTAAAAAAGAAACCAGTGACATTTAGAATGTTTGTAAAGGTGATAAAAACATACAAGATAAGTTCATCATAATCCGACAACTCACCATCATCGCACCTGCTCTCTCTCTCACCGCCCCCCCCCCCCCGCTCTCCCTCATCAACACCACCACCCCCCGTTCTCCCTCTCCATCCCTCCCCCTCCCCATCACCATATTACTGAGTCAGAAGGTTGTGGGTTCAAGTCCCACTCCACAGTCTTGAGCAGAAAAATCTAGGCTGACACTCCAGTGCGGTGCTGAGGGAGTGCTGCACTGTCGGATGAGATGTTTAACCGAGGCCTGCTCTCTCAGGTGGACGTAAAACTCCCACGGCACTATTTTGAAGAAGAGCAGGAGGAGTTCTCCCCGGTGTCCTGGCCAATAATTATCCCTCAATCTGCATCACCAAAACAGATTATCTGGTCATGATCACATGGCTGTTTGTGGGAGCTTGCTGTGCTCAAGTTGGTTGCTGCGTTTCCCACATTACAACAGTGACTACACTTCAAAAGTACTTCATTGGTTGTAAAGCCCTTTGTGATGTCTGGTGGTCGTGAAAGACGCTATATAACGGAGTCGGCTCGAAGGGCCACATGGCCTATTCCTGCTCCTGTTTGTTATGTTCTTATTACACAGAATTTGCAACACAGAAACTGGCCACTCAGCCCAACTTGTCTGTGCCGGTGTTTATGCTCCACACAAGCCTCCTCCCACCTCTCTTCATCTCACCCTATCAGCATATCCTTCTATTCCTGTCTCCCTCGTGTTTATTTTCAATGATCTACCATGATATAAATTTCTATGATCTAGCATTCCTTTAAATGCATCTATACTATTTGCCTCAGCTACTCTTTGTGGTAGCGAGTTCCACATTTTGTTATATGTACGGCCCCTAGTTTTTATCTCCCCCACAAGGGGAAATATCTTCACTACATCTATCTTGTCAAACCCTTTAAGAATTTTAAAGGCCTCTATTAGGTCACCCCCCTCAGGGCCCCAGCCTCTTAAGCCTTTCCTGGTAAGCATATCCTCTCAATTAAATGTCCAATTAAGTTGCCCTGGTGACAGCACGGTTAGGATGCAAGTACTTGATATTCGGACACTGAACACTCACGTTACAAGATTCAACACACAGAGTTTGTCTTCCTTTGTAACGTTATTTCCCTTCAGGATCCGATCAATGTCCTTCACAGCACTTTCCTCCCCCTTCCTGTATCGACAGTACAGCTTCTTGCGTGGTACAAACTGTGAAACCAAGTGCAGAAAAACAATCAATCAATCATACATTACTGAGACAGCAAGATGATAAATGACTTGCAATTATATCAGTCTCGCAAAGCGCTTCACAGCCCATCGATTACTTTGACGCAGAGTGACTGCTGAAATATGGGCAAACGCTGCAGATATTGTGAGTGGCACCAGATTCTGCAAACATTTGTTTCAATATAAAGTGTCGCTGGTTGAGGGAGGACACCAGGAGAACTCCGGGACAATAACCCCCACCGCCCGCCGTGTGTAGATCTTTCGGTTTCAGTGGAAAAGGCAGGCCCATCGTGTTACAGAGTGGCACGTATGTGAAGTGGTTCTGTACAACGAGACACAGCAAGCAGCCAGTTCTCGAGCCTCTGCCAAAGCCCTGCACACTGATGCTCAGGAGGCTTATTGGTTTATGCAAAAAAAAAGAAAATCTGTTGTTGGCTCCTTGCTGTGGTACCATCCCTCGGTCAGTAGGGGGCGCCTCTAGTACCTCTCCAAGTGGCCAATAAGAGCTGGACCCCCAACCCGCCCACTTACGGTTTTAACGGAGGCGGGATGAGGCGGGATGAGGGGGGGGGGGGGCAGCCAACCTGCTCCCAGGAGGCGGGCTGGCATTTAAATATTATAGTGAGGCTGCTGCCTCGCTTTGAAGCCCCATTTTAAATGTAACTTTTGCTGGCGGGGTTTCCCGAGCCTTGGGGAACCTGGCAGCTAAAGGAAGGCGAGGACTGCTGGATCCAGGAGAGAGGTACCCTTCCACTCCTCCGCTGGCACCAGCATCGTCAAACCCCCACCATCGGCTTTTCCAACGTTCGGGGCTGCGCACCCAAAACAGAATTAGGGGGAAACAATGCCCCAGGGTCCCCGACCCTTCCAATCTCACGCTGACCTCCAATCTCTTTCCCCAACCACTCCCCTCCCCTCCCCACCCTCCACTCCACTCCACTCCACTCCAATTCACCCGCCCCCCTCTCCACTCCCCCTCCCGCCGCCCCACACTCCACCCTCTATTCACTATTCCCCACCCCACTCCTCCCCCTCCCCCCTCCACTCTGTCCCCCCTCCTCCCCAACGCCCCTCTACTCCACACCCCCTCCCTCCACTCCACCCCCAACCCGCCCCCCGTCCCTCCACTCTACACCCTCTCCCCGCCCGCTCCACTCCACCCCCTTCACTCTACCCCCCCACCCTGTCACTCTTCCTCGCCCCCACGCCCCTCCCCCACCCCCACCACTCCACCCCACCCCCCCTCCACTTCACTTCACTCCAACCCCCCTCCACTACCCACACTCCCCACACCCCCCTCCACTCCCCACACCCCCCTCCACTCCCCACACCCACCTCCACGCCTCACACCCCCCCTCCACTCCCACCCCTCACTCCACTCCACTCCCACCCATCACTCCACTCCCCCCCTCCACTCCACTCGCCCTCCCCCCTCCACTCCTCCCCCCACTCCACTCCTCCCCCCCTCCACTCCACTCCACCCCACTCCACTCCTCCCCCCCCTCCACTCCACTCCTCCCCCCCCTCCACTCCTCCTCCCCCCTCCACTCCTCCTCCCCCCTCCACTCCTCCTCCCCCCTCCACTCCACTCCTCCCCCCCTCCACTCCACTCCTCCCCCCCTCCCCCCCCTCCACTCCACTCCCCCCCTCCCCCCTCCCTTCCACTCCTCCCCCTCCACTCCCCTCCCCTCCACCACTCCACTCCACTCCCCCTCCACTCCACTCCTCCTCCACTCCACTCCACTCCTCCCCCCCACTCCTCCCCCCCTCCACTCTACTCCTCCCCCCCTCCACCCTCCACCCTCCACTCCACTCCCCACTTCCCCCCCCTCCACTCCACTCTCCACTCCACTCCCCACCCTCCCCTCCACTCCACCCACTCCACTCCCTCCACTCCACTCCCTCCACTCCACCCCCTCCACTCCACCCCCTCCACTCCACTCACTCCACTCCACCCCCTCCACTCCACTCCACCCCCTCCACTCCACTCCACCCCCTCCACTCCACTCCACCCCCTCCACTCCACTCCACCCCCTCCACTCCACTCCACCCCCTCCACTCCACCCCCTCCACTCCACTCCACCCCCTCCACTCCACTCCACCCCCTCCACTCCACTCCACCCCCTCCACTCCACTCCACTCCACCCCCTCCACTCCACTCCACTCCACCCCCTCCACTCCACTCCACTCCACCCCCTCCACTCCACTCCACCCCCTCCACTCCACTCCACTCCACCCCCTCCACTCCACTCCACCCCCTCCACTCCACTCCACTCCACCCCCTCCACTCCACTCCACTCCACCCCCTCCACTCCACTCCACCCCCTCCACTCCACTCCACTCCACCCCCTCCACTCCACTCCACCCCCTCCACTCCACTCCACCCCCTCCACTCCACTCCACCCCCTCCACTCCACTCCACCCCCTCCACTCCACTCCACCCCCTCCACTCCACTCCACCCCACCCCCTCCACTCCACTCCACCCCACCCCCTCCACTCCACTCCACCCCACCCCCTCCACTCCACTCCACCCCACCCCCTCCACTCCACCCCACCCCCTCCCACACATACAGAGGTCTCCAATCCCTCCTCCGGCCTTCCGATCTCCGGTCCCCCTGAAGCCCAGTTTACTTTGGCGAGTTAAAATAGTGGGAGCATTGGGGGAAACTGATGGGGAGCAGTAGGATACAAGTTCACGGAAGTTCACAGAGGGTGGTGAGGCAAATTTTAAACCCCCCAGCGATCCATCACAGACTGGAGCCAGGTTTGGCCTCTGATCTTTGTCACCTTCTTTAACTACAGCCATGCAGACTAACAATCAGCCAGAGTTCCAGTCACCTCTGCTGGAAACTACTGGAGATCAGAAGGCCGGAGGGTGTGGTGGGGTGGGGGCGGCGGGAGGCGAGGATCGGAGATCGGAAGGAAACACGTGTAGACATCAGGACGGGATCAGGCTCGGGTGTGATCGCCACCCACCCTTCCCCAATCAAATAGCTCACCGAACACCCACCCCCACCCCAACATCTGGGCTCCCAGGTGAAAAACTGCTACTTGTCTGAAGTATTCGTAGGCAGTCAGCAGAGTAATCCTGCTCTGGAATCAATGGGAGGAGCGAGAATATTGGAGCGGAAATTGGAGAGAGAATGTTACGATCTCGAAGCCAAGGCTTACCATTGGGTCACTGATCACACGTCGCCATCGCTGACAGACCATGCTGATGCGATACAGGTCCACTGCGGGCAGATGACAGAACACGGCCCGGAGGATCTCATCCGGCAGCTGAGTGATGTGGCCGGAAGGCCGAGCGTGGGAACTTGTGCACCCCAACAATCCAAAGTACGAGTCAGGGAGAGGATCTACCTCCAGGTCATCACCTTCAGCCCAGTCCCTCACTGCGTCCCGCTGTGGTGTCACGGCTGGGTGGTCTCGGCAGGGCCTCCTTGTACAACCGTCCCACCCTGCATCGCCAATCTCGTTTGGGCATCCCAGCGACGGGGCAGAGCGCCCTCTGTTGGACTCTGAATTCAGAGCCAGCGCCTCGTTTTCAGCAGACAAGTCATTGGAAAGAAAATCTTCAGGGTCAAAGGCGAAATCGACCTTGGAGGACGATGAGCCAACAATGGCTCTGTCACTGCTCGCTTCTTCGGGCAGCCTATTAGCGTTCTGCGCCCACTGCCTTTGGAGAGGGCACAACCGGGCTGCAGTCTTTCTATCCTTTCTGCTCCTCGGGTAGAGGCCCCTGTTTAAATCTCCGCTGGTGCCCGTACAGGTGAACGGCTGGGTCAGCGAGAACGCACCCTCGCTGCTGTTGCTCAAGGACCAGCAGTCCGAGGAGGCAAGACGTTTGCGCTTGCCGCGTCTACCTGTACAGAAGGGGGAGAAAAAAGATAAATGGCCTTAACAGCATAATGTGGTGTCAGCCGTGGCTCAGTGGGTCGCACTCTCGCCTCGGAGTCAGAAGGTTGTGGGTTCAAGTCCCACTCCAGAGACTTGAGCACAGAAATCTAGGCTGACACTCCAGTGCAGTGCTGAGGGAGTGCTGCACTGTCGGAGGTGCCGTCTTTCGGATGAGACGTTAAACCGAGGCCTCGTCTTCCCTCTCAGGTGAATGTAAAAGATCCTTTGGCACTATTTTGAAGAAGAGCAGGGGGAATGCAGCATCCAACTTGCGCACAGCAAAGTCCCACAAACAGCAATGTGTCCTGGGGCCAATATTTATCCCTCAGTCAACATAACAAAAACAGATTATCTGGTCATTATCGCATTGCTTTTATGGGAGCTTGCTGTGTGTAAGTTGGCTGCCGCATTTCCCACATTACAACAGTGACTATGCTCCAAAACTATTTTATTGGCTGTAAAGCGCTTTGAGACGTCCGGTGGTTGTGAAAGGCCCTATATAAATGCAATTCTTTCTTTAACAGCATAGTGTAGTGTCAGCTGTGGCTCAGTGGGCAGCGCTCTCGCCTCTCAGTCAAAAGGTTGTGGATTCAAGTCCCACCCCAGAGACTTGAACACAAAACACAGGCTGCCACTCCCAGTGCCACACTGTTGAGATGTTAAACCAAGGCCCCACCTATTCTCTCGGGTGGACATAAAAGATCCCACGGCTATTATTTCAAAGAAGAGCAGGGGAGTTATCCCCAGTGTCCTGGCCAATACTTATCCCTCAACCAACAGCGCTAAAACAGATTATCTGGTCATTATCACATTGCTGTTTATGGGACCTTGCTGTGCGCAAAATTGGTTGTCGCGTTTCCTACATTACAACAGTGACTACACTCCAAAAAGTACTTCATTGGCTGTAAAGTGCTTTGGGTTGCCGCTATATAATTGCAAGTCTTTCTTTTTTTCCATCATATCTCTCAGTGTTTCACATACAATACTGAAGTACAGCAACGGAATTGCCAGCAAATATGGCCGCCATATTGCACACAAAGACCCCACCAATGAGATAAATAAATGTCCAGTTCATTTGTTTTTGGTCGCGTTGATTGAAGAAAGAGTTATGGTCAGTGTAGTGTATGAATAAAGAGTCTGACCAGATACTGTGAGCTCAAAGTAAAGTGTGACCTTAGTCTTTTATTGCAGGTCTCCAGAGTGCCTCTCCAGCCTGTGAGGCCTCCTTAAGTACAGGTGCTCCCAAGGGATTGTGGGATCTCTTGGGACTCCAGGGGATGAGCCTCTGGTGGTTAAACAAGGCATTTACAGGTTTACATATATAACAGTCAGAACTCCCTGCTCCTCTTCAGAGTGCCACGGGATCGTCAACATCCGCCAAAACAGTGGAAGAGACACGAGTATCACTGCACCAAAATCTTGCTGAGACGCATGCTCCAACGGCCCAGAAGTAACCAGGTCCCAACAGATGGAAGGGATCAGACATCCCAGCAAAAGGTAATAATGCATTGATCACTTCTTTCAACAACAACAACAACAAAACGAGAGCTGGAGAACTATCTGATTAGAAGTCAGACTGAAGGTTACGGGATAAACATTGAGGTGAACAATACATCATTAAATAAGTCAAAGGCACCTCCCTCAGCACTGAACTGGAGTGTCAGCCGAGATTTTGTGCTGAAGTATCTGGAGCAGGACTTGAACCCGCAACCTTCTGACCCGGAGGGCGAGAGTGCTACCCACTGAGCCACGGCTGACAGTCACCAATGTAGAAAGGATTAACGTGGCCATCTGGGCCTTCATCTGTGCAATCGAGCCTTACTTCATTTTGATTTTAAAATGCCTCCTATTTCAATCTGCAACACCCTTTAACATAAACAACCGCATTTAGTTAAATAGGTTTGGAATCTATTTCATTTTTCTAACTTTAAATCAAGGATGAAAATTTTTTTTAAATGGAGGACTTAATTTCAGCTATTTGTCTTTTGATTTCCTAAATTAATTATTCTCCCATCGTTCCACTTCTGAACCTTGTCATTATTGGCGGCAATTCAAAGTTATTGAACATTCGTGTCTGGCATAAAAATAAAAAAGGGAAGGTGGCTCAACCGTGGCTATCAAGGGAAATCAGGGATAGTATTAAAGCCAAGGAAGTGGCATACAAATTGGCCAGAAATAGCAGCGAACCCAGGGACTGGGAGAAATTTAGAACTCAGCAGAGGAGGACAAAGGGTTTGATTAGGGCAGGGAAAATGGAGTATGAGAAGAAGCTTGCAGGGAACATTAAGACGGATTGCAAAAGTTTCTATAGATATGTAAAGAGAAAAAGGTTAGTAAAGACAAACGTAGGTCCCCTGCAGTCAGAATCAGGGGAAGTCATAACAGGGAACAAAGAAATGGCGGACCAATTGAACAAGTACTTTGGTTCGGTATTCACGAAGGAGGACACGAACAACCTTCCGGTTATAAAAGGGGTCGGGGGGTCTAGTAAAGAGGAGGAACTGAGGGAAATCCTTATTAGCCGGGAAATTGTGTTGGGGAAATTGATGGGATTGAAGACCGATAAATCCCCAGGGCCTGATGGACTGGATCCCAGAGTACTTAAGGAGGTGGCCTTGGAAATAGTGGATGCGTTGACAGTCATTTTCCAACATTCCATTGACTCTGGATCAGTTCCTATGGAGTGGAGGGTAGCCAATGTAACCCCACTTTTTAAAAAAGGAGGGAGAGAGAAAACAGGGAATTATAGACCGGTCAGCCTGACATCGGTAGTGGGTAAAATGATGGAATCAATTATTAAGGATGTCATAGCAGTGCATTTGGAAAGAGGTGACACGATAGGTCCAAGTCAGCATGGATTTGTGAAAGGGAAATCGTGCTTGACAAATCTTCTGGAATTTTTTGAGGATGTTTCCAGTAGAGTGGATAAGGGAGAACCAGTTGATGTGGTATATTTTGACTTTCAGAAGGCGTTCGACAAGGTCCCACACAAGAGATTGATGTGCAAAGTTAGAGCACATGGGATTGGGGGTAGTGTACTGACATGGATTGAGAACTGGTTGTCAGACAGGAAGCAAAGAGTAGGAGTAAATGGGTACTTTTCAGAATGGCAGGCAGTGACTAGTGGGGTACCGCAAGGTTCTGTGCTGGGGCCCCAGCTGTTTACACTGTACATTAATGATTTAGACGAGGGGATTAAATGTAGTATCTCCAAATTTGCGGATGACACTAAGTTGGGTGGCAGTGTGAGCTGCGAGGAGGATGCTGTGAGGCTGCAGAGCGACTTGGATAGGTTAGGTGAGTGGGCAAATGCATGGCAGATGAAGTATAATGTGGATAAATGTGAGGTTATCCACTTTGGTGGTAAAAACAGAGAGACAGACTATTATCTGAATGGTGACAGATTAGGAAAAGGGGAGGTGCAAAGAGACCTGGGTGTCATGGTACATCAGTCATTGAAGGTTGGCATGCAGGTGCAGCAGGCGGTTAAGAAAGCAAATGGCATGTTGGCCTTCATAGCAAGGGGATTTGAGTACAGGGGCAGGGAGGTGTTGCTACAGTTGTACAGGGCATTGGTGAGGCCACACCTGGAGTATTGTGTACAGTTTTGGTCTCCTAACCTGAGGAAGGACATTCTTGCTATTGAGGGAGTGCAGCGAAGGTTCACCAGACTGATTCCCGGGATGGCGGGACTGACATATCAAGAAAGACTGGATCAACTGGGCTTGTATTCACTGGAGTTCAGAAGAATGAGAGGGGACCTCATAGAAACGTTTAAAATTCTGACGGGGTTAGACAGGTTAGATGCAGGAAGAATGTTCCCAATGTTGGGGAAGTCCAGAACCAGAGGTCACAGTCTAAGGATAAGGGGTAAGCCATTTAGGACCGAGATGCGGAGGAACTTCTTCACCCAGAGAGTGGTGAACCTGTGGAATTCTCTACCACAGAAAGTTGTTGAGGCCAATTCACTAAATATATTCAAAAAGGAGTTAGAGGAGGTCCTTACTACTAGGGGGATCAAGGGGTATGGCGAGAAAGCAGGAATGGGGTACTGAAGTTTCATGTTCAGCCATGAACTCATTGAATGGCGGTGCAGGCTAGAAGGGCCGAATGGCCTACTCCTGCACCTATTTTCTATGTTTCTATGTTTCTAGAACAAACACGCAATTTAAATGTCGAGATGTTAAAAGCGAGGAAAGGGTTTTACTTACAATGAGTCATCGTAGCATGGGTCGCACGCCCGCACCGGTGACTTGGGCTACACGAGCTGTGAAATAATAAAACACATTCAATCTTGCCTGGCCCTCAGTAGCTCACCTGTTTTAGAGATCAACCAGAAATGTCCCAACATCAATGCCCAGTCTGTGCCAAATTGACTGACCACAGCCAGATTTCAGTAGGCGTGGAACAATTAGCCTCAGTACCCCAGGAAGGGTTCCCCCGCCCCGATCACGATGCAGTGACTCGGGTTGGAAAGTGCGAATATGGGGCTGCCAGCAAGGGCAGGGATCAGGCCCACCCCCATGGTCAAATAGAAATCATAACACGATATAGCGCAGAAGGAGGCCATTCGGCCCATCGTGTCTGTTCCAGCTCTTTAAGAGAGCTATCCAATTAGTCCCACTCCCCTGCTCTTTCCCCATAGCCCTGAAAATTTCCCCTGTATATTTTTTTTTAAAATCTCCTAATATTGCTGTGAAGTGCCTTGGGACATTTCACTATGTTAAAGGTGCTATTTAAATACAAGTTGTTGTTGTTGTATATGGGAAAGAGCAAAACTTGAGGTCATCAATACAAGATCATCACCAAGAAATCCAATTGGGAATTCAGAAGAAACTTCTTTACCCAGAGAGTGCCCAGGCTAACATCCCCAGCATTGAAGCACTGACCACACTCGATCAGCTTTGCTGGGCAGGCCACTTAGTCCGCATGCCAGACACGAGACTCCCCAAGCAATTGCTCTACACAGAGCTCCTTTACGGCAAACGAGCCAAAGGTGGGCAGCGGAAACGTTACAAGGACACCCTCAAAGCCTCCCTGGTGAAGTGCAACATCACCACTGACACCTGGGAGTTCCTAGCCAAAGACTGCCCTAGGTGGAGAAAGTGCATCCGGGAGGGCGCTGAGCTCTTCGAGTCTCAACACTGCGAGCGAAGAGGTCAGGCGCAGGCAGTGGAAGGAGCGCACGGCAACACCCCCCCACACCCCGGGCTTCCCCCGACGAATGTCTGACCCACCTGAGACAGAGTCTGTGGCTCTCGTATTGGACTGTTCAGCCACCAAAGAACTCACTTCAGGAGTGGAAGCAAGTCTCCCTCGATTCCGAGGGACGGCCTATGATGATGATGGTGAGAATGTGGAACTCGCTGCCACAGGGGGAAGTTAAGGCGAATAGTATCGATGCATTTAAGGGGAGGTTCGACAAGTGTACGAGGGAGAAGAGAATAGAGTAGAATAGAGGGTTATGCTGATAGTTAGAGGAGGAAAGACGGGAGGAGACTCGAGTGGGGCATAAACGCCGGCATGGACTGGTTGGGCTGAATGGCCTGTTGCTGTGCCGTAGATCCTGTGTAATCCTATGCATATGTCCAAATCCTTTTTGAAAGTTACTATTCAATCTGCTTCCACCACCCCTTGTAGGCAGTGCCACTTATGTGCACTGTGTTCCAACAGTAATTCCACTCAGGCTCCCCATCATTGCACCCAACAGAAATTTGAGCACCCTCTATGTTTTGCCTCCATTAACCTGCCTGTCAGCTTCCTCTGCCCATGCACACCATCGCCTGCGAAACAGGAACCAGTTGCAGTGTGGGCAGCCCATCCTCAGACAGACAGAGTTCGAGATCAGTGCAGGACACTCAATCACCTGCCGCTAATGTCACAGTCAGGTACTCACCACAACCAGGAGACTGCAAAGGCTCTCAGTACTTAGATCTTGCAGCCTCTGTGGATTTAAATGACCCCACAACTCCTCTCCTGCAACATCTCAAAGAGTCCCCCCCTCCCAATGCTAGCAACAGCTCCACGCCCCCTCACTGAACTCTTACATTCTCCTGCACTTCCCATTAACCTCGCGCACACTGAGCAAGTCCCTCTTTGATTGACGGAACTGAAGGACCATTCAGCAAACCCGTTGGCCCCGATTGACCAATCAGAGGGAGCAAAGGGGGTGGGATCCTGCTGAGCAACTTCGTCTCATTCTGGGACAACTGTTTGCTTTCCGTGGGTTTCCTGATACTTGTTTCGTGAACGGTGGTTGTCAAACATTACTGTGTGAGGGAGCTCTTGCAAATATTGACACAAACCCTGTAAATACAGACACACTTTTCAGGGAGCCCCTGTAAATACTGACACACTCCTAGGGGAACCCCTGTAACTGTTGACACAATCCTAGAGGAATCCCTGTAAATATTGATACACTATAGGATAACCCCTGTAACTATTGACACAATCCTAGAGGAACCCCTGTAAATATTGACGCACTTCTAGGGGAACCCCTGTAAATATTGACATACTCCTAGGGGAACCCCTGTAAATATTGACATACTCCTAGGGGAACGCCTGTAACTGTTGACACAATCCTAGAGGAATCCCTGTAAATATTGATACACTATAGGGTAACCCCTGTAACTATTGACACAATCCTAGAGGAACCCCTGTAAATATTGACACACTTCTAGGGGAACCCCTGTAAATATTGGCACACTCCTAGGGGAACCCCTGTAACTATCGACACGCTCCTAGGGGAACCCCTGTAACTATCGACACACTCCTAGGGGAACCCCTGTAAATATTGACACACTCCTAGGGGAACCCCTGTAAATATTGACACACTCCTAGGGGAACCCCTGTAAATATTGACACACTCCTAGGGGAACCCCTGTAACTACTAACACACTCCTAGGGGAACCCCTATAACTATTGACACACTCCTAAGGGAACCCCTGTAAATATTGACACACTCCTAGGGAACCCCTATAAATATTGACACACTCCTAGGGGAACCCCTGTAAATATTGATACACTCAGAGGGGAACCCCTGTAAATAGTGACACACTTCTAGGGGAACCCCTGTAAATATTGGCATATTCCTAGGGGGTCCTCTGTTAATATTGATTATTTGGAGATTTAAAATATTTTCTCACCTTTTCAGTCGATACATTTCTATAAAAGCACTTTTAAATAACGAGAGTTGGTATTTTTAATTGTTTGAAATCCTGACTGAGTGAAATAAGAATTGATATGGGGACGCCTACCCCACCCCACCCCAACCCCTTCGTGAATATTAACCTGCCTCTTGTTTTTCTCGAAGATGAAATGCATTGGGAGCATTTTGTGATGTTATGGCCCTGGGAATGTTTATAGTCGGTCCACCGACAGTCGAGGGGTGGAGCTGGTGAACCAGTTGGCTCAGAGCAGGGCTGTAGTGTGGTGTGCTGTGCTGTGCTACTGCTCAGGCTGCCAGCATTCACTCCAGTGTCGAGGCTCATGCTTGTATAATGCTACTCCCCCTGGGTGAGACACCAGAGGGTGAGACCCAGCACCCAGTGAGGGAGGGAGGGAGTGGGTGTCTATAACCTCAGGGTGGGGTGGGGTGGGGTGGGGTGGGGTGGGGAAAGAGACACATTGAACCTGTCAGGCTGCAGAATGAATTCCCTGTGACACAAAGCAGATGAGTGTGTTTGCAGATGAGATGAGACATTAAGCGCACAATATTATTTTTTTTGCCAGAGTTACATTTTGGGATGTGGATTTATAATTTAGATTAAAACCCAGTAGCTGCGATGGCCCGTGAAGACAAAGTCAAGCACCTTATCAGGATGACCCAAGAAGGGTGCCTTGGCCTCCTTCGAGAAGAGCTGGGTAAGGACGAGGGCGTCAGGAATGTGATGCTGAAGGGGCACTTTGGGAGCTCGGGGGACACGGTGCTGCATTATGCGGCCAGGCACGGGCACCTGGAGATCCTGAAATACCTGGTGGAGGAGCTTGGCACCGGCGTCGAGCTGATCAACCGCGATTACAAGCGGCCCCTGCACGAAGCAGCGTCCCTGGGTCACCAGGAGTGCCTGCGGTACCTGATTTCCCAAGGGGCAAGGGTCGATTGTTTGAAGAAAGCCGATTGGTGAGTGGCTGCGCTGTGGGATGATCTGCACACCAACAACAAATTGCATTTGTGGAGTGCCTTCCAACGGAGTCAAACTTCCCACGGCGCGTTATTAAACAAAATTTGACACCGAGCCCAGGGACGGATTAACCGTGGGCCCCAGGTCCACCAAAGAACATCGGCCCATCAAATAAATGTAGGAAAAAAATACAAGGCCTCCCAAATAGGCTGAATAGAATAGACAATAAGAGGAAAAACAAGACCGAGGAAAATAGATTCACTTGTTTATACCTATATACAGTACTAATGTATACACTAATGTACCTATATACACTGATGCACCGATATACAGAAGTACCTATATACACTGATGTACTGATATACAGCAGTACCTATATACACTAATGTACCGATATACAGAAGTACCTAGATACATTAATGTACCTATATACACTAATGTACCGATGTACAGAAGTACCTAGATACATTAATGTACCTATATACACTAATGTACCAATATACAGAAGTACCTATATACAGAAGTACCTATATACACTAATCTACCAATATACACTAATGTACCGATATACAGAAGTACCTATATATACTGATATACAGAAGTACCTATATATACTGATATACAGAAGTACCTATATACACTAATGTGATATACAGAAGTACCTATATACACTCATGTACCAATATACAGAAGTACATATATACACTGATGTACTGATATACAGAATACAATATATACTAGCCTGTTTTATTTCTCATGTTATTGAGAGAAATTTGCATATATGTATAGGAATCTAGTATTGCAATGTTACTAGAACCAGAATATATGCTTTCATTGTTGAATATACCGGCCTATGTTTCCATACGCAGAATCAGAATCATATACGTAATGTAATGAACAGGAACAAATAGAACTATCGGCCCATTTGGGTCAGTTTGCCCCAGGCCCATCCGGCCCTAACCGAGCCACATGCGAAATTAGGACAGGTGTCCAAAAGCTTGGTCAAAGAGGTAGGTTTAAGGAGCATCTTGAGAGAGGTAGAGAGATTTAGGCAGGGAGTTCCAGAGCTTGGGGCCTAGGCAATGGAAGGCACAGCCACCAATGGTTGAGCGATTATAATCAGGGATGCTCAAGAGGGCAGAATTAGCGGAGCGCAGACATCTCGGAGGGTTGTGGGGCTGGAGGAGATTACAGAGATAGGGAGGGGTGAGGCCATGGAGGGATTTGAAAATGAGGATGAGAATTTTGAAATCGAGTCGTTGCTTAACCGGGAGCCACTGTAGGTCAACGAACACAGGGGTGATGGATGAGCGGGATTTGGTGATAGTTAGGACAAGGGGCAGCCGAGTTTTGCATGATCTCAAGTTCTCGACAGCGAGCAGTATGGCATGTGTAACTCTTGGCGCATTTAAATCTCATTTGTTCTGCCTCTCTTGAAGTCTTGCTGCATCATCAGCTGTTCCCCAGCCAGGTGGACAAGTCATGGCCTCCCAACTTCCCTCTCCGGTGGTTGTAAATGATCCCATGGCACTACCCTGTATTTCAAAGAGTTATTCCCGGTGTGCTGGCCAATATTTAAACCCATCACTGAAGCATGATCTGATCATTTATTTAATTGATGCTTGTGGGAGCTTGCTGTGCGCAAATCGGGTGCCGAAATTCCTACATTACAACAGTGACTACACTTCAAAAGAACATAACATAAGAATTAGGAACAGGAGTAGGCCATCTAGCCCCTCGAGCCTGCTCCGCCATTCAATAAGATCATGGCTGATCTGGAATAATATGATGGAATAATATGATCAAGAGCAAGACATCGGGCCTGAAGGTGGACAGCATCATGTGATTGGCCCAGGAGTCGGAGCAGCTTATTTCAGAATACATCACTGTGTGCCTGGGAACATCAATTGTGGAGGCACCCTGCAGCACTGTGCTCGCAGCAGGGAGACACTAGATGGCGCTCGAGAATGGTCTCAACAAAAAAAACACAGATTCTGGAAATTTGAAACAAAGACAGGAAATGCTGGAAATGTTACAGCCAGCTTCTCCGGGATTAATATTCCAGATGTAGACCCTTCGTCACATTGGGAATAAATTAAACATTGAACACACTTTACAAAGCAAAGGGGGGGAATTATAAATATCACACAGCCCACACACACACCCCATATACACACACACACCTCACACATACACCCCATATACACACACATACACCCCATATACACACACATACACCCCATATACTCACCTCACACACACCCCACACACACACAGAACATACACAGCCTCCCCCACACACACTCACATTCACACTCACACACACACAGAACATACACAGCCCCCCCACACACACACACACACCCCACACACACCCCCCCCCCCCCACACACACACACACACACACACACCCCGCACACACACACACCACATACACTTCGCACACACATACCACATACACTTCGCACACACATACCCCTACACACACTCACCCCTACACACACTCTGCACACACCCCAAACACACTGCCCCCGACACACACCCCCCACACACACACACACACACACAACAAAGAAAGAAAGACTTACATTTATATAGCGCCTTTCACGACCACCGGACATCGCAAAGCGTTTTACAGCCACTGTACTTTTGGAGTGTAGTCACTGTTGTGATGTAGGAAATGCAGTAGCCAATTTGTGCACAGCAAGCTCCCACAAACAGCAATGTAATTTTGTTATGTTGATTGAGGCATAAGTATTGGCCAGGACACCGGGGCTAACTCCCCTGCTCTTCTTCAAAATAGTTCCATGGGATATTTTACGTCCACCTGAGAGAGAGCAGACGGGGCCTCGGTTTAACGTCTCATCTGAAAGACGACACCTCCGACAGTGCAGCACTCCCTCAGCACTGCACTGGGAGTGTCAGCCTAGATTTTTTGTTTGTGCTCAGTCCCTGGAGTGGGATCATCACCAACAAATCCAATAGGGAATTCAAGAGTAACTTCTTTACCCAGAGCGCGGTGAGAATGTGGAACTCGCTGCCACAGGGAGTGGTTGAGGCAAATAGCACAGATGCATTTAAGAGGAAGCCAGAAAAACACATGCGGGAGAAAGGATTCAGAGATTATGCTGATGGGGTAAGATTAATTAATGTGGGAGGAAGCTCGTGTGGAGTATATAGAACAGCATAGACCTGTTGAGCCAGAGGACCTGTTTCTGTGCTGTATAACCTATGTGAAACTAGGTTTGGAGGAAGTACGTGTAAATTGCTAGGAAGCAGTATTTGTGGCCCTGGATAATGTGGGAGACGGAGAATGGACAGGTGGTATTCCTGGTCCATACGACTCAGGGGACTGGTCTGAACGACTCTGTATTAGACCGAGTGATGCAGTTACCCACTGAACCACGAGGGTTGGAGGGGGAGAAGCTCCTTAAATGCCTGATGGGCTAAACTCTCCGAACCCCTTGCAGGACACCACTGATGATGGCGTGCACGAGGAAAAACCTCGGGGTGATTAAAGACCTGATTGAAAGCGGAGCGAGCCTGACCCTGAAAAACAAGGACGGCTGGAACGGTTTCCACATTGCCTGTCGCGAGGGCACTCCGGAAATTATCCAGTACCTTCTCGAAGTCAGTCCAGGCATCTGGGACGTGGAGAGCAAGATAAAGAGGACTCCTCTACACACTGCAGGTGAGGTGAACAGGGATGTGTTGTGGTATTATAGATGTGTGCTTTGTACTGGATTGTATTGAACTCATTTTTCTCATTCATAAAAGTTTATTGTAACATAGGAACAGGAGGAGGCCATTCAGCCCCTCGAGCCTGTTCCACCATTCAATTAAGATCATGGCTGATCTGTATCTTAACTCCATCTACCCGCCTTGGTTCCGTAACCCTTCATACCCTTGCCTAACAAAAATCTATCAACATCAGTTTTGAAATTGTCAGTTGACCCCCAACTTTGACAGCTTCATGAGGGAGAGAGTTCCAGATTTCTACTACCCTTTGTGTGAAGAATGCTTCACGATATCACCCCTGAAGGGCCTAGCTCTAATCTTCAGGTGATGCCCTCTTGTTCCAGACTCCCTCCCACCAGAGGAAATAGTTTCTCTCTACCCTATAAACGGGGAAGAACATAAAATACGATTATCAAGGGAAGGTTTTTTTTTTGGTTGGTAAAGCTGAGGTGAAGGGTCAAGGCCCGTGATGCCTCAAGAGTGAGAAGAGTAAAAGAAAAGATGAACACAGGTCATGTAATGGTTAAGTGACTTCAAGATTGGGTTTTAAAAGCCTATTGATTGTAGCAGGAAGGGAAGACAAGGAGCCAAAGGTGTTAATGATTCAAGCTTGCTCCACATAAATCCTGCTCCCACAGGCAAGCCCTTCCCAATGAACAGAGATGTGACCTTCCGCATAAAGTAACTTTGAGTCGCGACAGAACCCATTTGTGCACTGGAAACAACAACAACTTGTATTTATATAGCGCCTTTAATGTAGTGAAACATCCCAAGGTGCTTCACAGGAGTATTATGACACTGAGCCAGATAAGTAGAAATTGGCGCAGGTGACCAAAAGCTTGGTCAAAGAGGTATGTTTTAAGGAGTGTCTTGAATGAAGAAAGAGAGGTAGAGAGGGGGAGAGGTTTAGGGAGGGAGTTCCCGAGCTTGGGGCCTGGGCAATAGAAGGCACGGCCATCAATGGTTGAGCGATTATCATTAGGGATGCTCAAGAGGGCAGAATTAGAGGAGCGCAGACCATCACGGGGGGTTATGGGGCTGGAGGAGATTATAGAGATAGGGAGGGGCGAGGCTCTGGTATGACTTAAAAGCAAGGATGAGAATTTTGAAATCGAGGCATTGCTTAACCGGAAGCCAATGTAGGTCAGCGAGCACAGGGACAGTATAGGATATCACAATACACGCCTGATCTTTCTGATTGAGAGTAAAGTAACACTGGAAAAATCACACCTTCTCAGGCTAAAAAGCACCAATTGGAGTTTATTAAGAAGGAAGATTAAAGAAAACAGCAGTCACGGCCAGCTTTCCCACGCTCCTGATCATTGGCCAGCCGAGTCGGAGGTGGTGGCCACTCTGCCTGCCCGCCTGCCTTCCACGGTCTTGTCCGGGAACATGCGGTGAGCGCCGCTGCACTCGACTCCCTCCGCGACCGCTGTGTGCTGCAGGTAGTGTGTGTGGACCGGACACCGGTAACAATATTATTATTGAAGGTTATAAGTTTTCTTTGTTTTATAGTTTAGCTGTGCCCCCTCTAAACTTTTGTTTCTTTTTAGTTTGATGACACTGGGGCAACCCAGTGTCTCCTTATTGGTTAGAAAAGGCAACACTTGGCCTAATTGATGGTGACATTTCGTAAATCCTCTCATAACTTGGATCGCATGTTTGTGGTCAGAAGATAGATGGGAGAACTGAGCTGCATTGAACATTGCCAAGTACAGAAACACGAATGACAAAAATTGACCCAGTCATAATTTCCTTTGCCTTTGAAGTCCAGAGGAGGCCCGCGATAGTCAGAACTCTCAATCACAAGGTACCTTGTTGCTAGGCAGCTCCTGATTGGTGGCTGGGCTGGTGCCATCACCAACCGAAAGACAGCGAGTGCCCCCTTCGTAAAGGGCCACAACCAATAAACTGCAAACTGAACCAAAACTTTTAAAAGAAACAACAAATTAAATTAAAATTTAGTTCTGGGGGAGTGATGAAGCACTCCAGTCCCTCCGATGCCCACAGATTGTTGAAGGCCTCGAGCTTACCCGTGGACACCGCATTGTCCATCCCCAGGGATACCCGGGCGCAAATGAAGCCGGGGGAGAGAGGAAGGCAGTCGGGCCCCCCTCGACTGCATGTTGGCTGGACCTGCTGATGGCCAGGCCCAGGAATAGTCTTGACGAGGAGGCCCTCCGGAATCTGCCCGCTCCCCTCCGCACCATGTGACCAAAGATCAGGCGCGCAAGACTGAAGTACAGTCAGAAATAGTGGAACAGAGGGCTGCATCCTCTCTTATTCTATGTACAGCTCCTGTGCTATCACTGATGAGAAACTTGGAGCTTGACAGGGTAGAGGTAGGGAGGATGTTTCCCCTGGCTGGGGAGTCTAGAACCAGGGGTCACACAGTCTCAGAATAAGGGGTCGCCCATTTAGGACTGATATAGGAGAAATTTCTTCACTCAGATGGTGGTGAATCTTTGGGATTCCCTACCCCAGAGGGCTGTGGAGGCTCAGTCTTTGAGTATATTCAAGACCGAGGTCGAGAGATTTTTGGATATTAAGGGAATCGAGGGATATGGGGACGGTGCAGGAAAGTGGAGTTGAGGTAGAAGATCAGCCATGATCTTATTGAATGGTGGAGCAGGCTCGAGGGGCCGATTGGCCGACTCCTGCTCCTAATTCTTATGTTTTTATGTAAGCTCTGTATGCTCCCCAGGTGGCTCTATAGATTGCAATCAAGACCATGGTTTCAAAACAATCTTAATGGCACACAGCCCTTGCATGTTGAGCCTCCCAAGAATTTGACATTTTAATTGGGAGAGGAGAATATTTGTCCTTCAAGCATGGAAAAGGATTTGTCCTGAATAATTTATGAAAACTGTCGGAGCTCACAATATGTCGAAAAAAGACAGATCGGCTAATTGGCCAGGGGAGCTGGGATTTAAAAAAAACATTTTCTCTCCTCTTTCCCCTCCCGCGCCCCCCCCCGGAGATATTGACTCCCTTGCTAGGGTACAGTCCCACAAGCATTGGTCACCCTCTAACACCTCATCTAAGTCAACAGTCTCCATGTGGGCACGGTAGTGTAGTGGTTATATTACAGGTACAACATCTGAAATCCGGCAAACTCCAGACCAAGGCCGTGCCGGTTTTTGGATTTTGCCGGATTTCGAACCTCGCTATTGGCGCTCCTCACCACCTGCCGATCCACCGCTCCTCACTGCCCGCCGATTCTCGCCGCCCGTGGCCCCCCCCGGCGCTGCATCTTATACCAGTTTTTAGCGGTTTCCTCATCCCTCACCGCCCGATGTCGCCATCTTGGCCGCCTCAAAAATGTCCGGTTTTCGGACAATTCCCGTTTTTGCACAGCTGGATTCGAGATGTTGTACCTGATCTGGAATCATAATCGAGAGAATGTGAGGTCAAATCCCACCATGGCAGATAATACAATGTGATAAATGACCAGATAGTCTGTTTTGGTGATATTAGTCGAGGGATAAATATTGATCAGGACAACAGGGAGAATTAACCTGCTCTTCAAAGTTTTACGTCCACCCGACAGGGCAGATGGGGCCTCAGTTTAACATCCCTCAGCACTGCACTGGAGTGTCGGCCTAGATTTTTGTGCTCAAGTTCCTGGAGTGGGATTTGAACCCACAACCTTCTGACTCAGAGGCGAGTGTGCTGCCCACTGAGCCACAATACTGTGCATTGTTTTTGTCGAAGTGATATTTTTTCCAAAGCGACAAATCATTTGGACACAGATGATGTTGTGTATTTGACTAATGCAATTTTAGGGGAAAAAACGTTTGGTAATATGGTCTTTCAGCAAACACACAATGCCCCTTTGAGACGTGGCTGTTTGTGGACAGTGTTGCAAGAACAGCACCAATTGATTCAGTTTGCAAATTTCTTTTTTCATTATTCAGCTATGCACGGGCGCTTTGAGGCTGCAGAGCTGCTTCTAGAAAGGTAAACTCCTTTTTACAGACAGGAAAAACTCGTTTGCTGAAGTACGCTGTGTAATGAAATGGTGGTAGATACAGAGTCCAGTCATAAACCTTGTGTAGAAAGTGCATCAGCTGATGGCTTGGTCCGTGCATGATGCCAGCCTGGGTTTCGCAGTGTCCAGGCCAGGCTGGATATTTGAATTCCCTGCTCCCCTGTTGCCTGCAGCGTTGAAGGTATGGGCACTGCTGATGTCCCACCTGGAGATGGGGGTCAGAGCGGGTGATATTTGGTCTGTTTTGGTGCCCGAGCTTTGGCCCTGCGCCACAGATATTCCAACGTTGGTGGAAATGCGTCCAAGAATATTCCGCCGTGCTTACTTACCCACATCGAGGTTTGCGACAGTGCTGGTGTGGAATGGTTCGAGTACAATTTCCTCTCATTAAGCGTATTTTGCTAATAAATACTGTGGCAACCACAGCGGGTCAGAGGCTGGGTATTCTGCGGCAAGTGTCTCACCTCCTGACTCCCCAAAGCCTTTCCACCATCTACAAGGCACAAGTCAGGAGTGTGATGTTATACGCTCCTCTTGCCTGAGTGAGTGCAGCTCGAACAACACTGAAAGCTCGACACTATCCAGGACAAAACAGCCCGCTTGATCGGTACCCCATCCACCACCTTAAACATTCACTCCCTCCACCACCGTGGCTGCTGTGTGACATCTACAAGATGCACTGCGGCAACTCGCCAAGGCTTCTTCGGCAGCACCTCCCAAACCCGCGACCTCTACCACCTAGAAGGATAAGGGCAGCAGGTGCATGGGAACACCACCACCTCCACGTTCCTCTCCAAGTCATACACCATCTTGACTTGGAAATATATCGGCCGTTCCTTCATCGTCGCTGGGTCAAAATCCTAGAAGTCCCCCCGTAACAGCACTGTGGGAGCACCTTCACCACACGGACTGCAGTGGTTCAAGAAGGCGGCTCACCACCACCTTCTCAAGGGCAATTAGGGATGAGCAATAAATACTGGCCTTACCGGAGACACCCACATCCCATGAAGGAATATAAAAAAAACTATTGCAGCCTTGTTGTTCTCAAACTGTAGGGACAGGTTCCTGTTGTCACCATAATTAAGATATGGGTCTGATGCCCTGGCAATATCCTCATTGTGTTGGAATACTGGTGCTGACAAGGGTCCATTGTGTGTGGAAATCAATGGAAAATGCTGCTGGTACACAAGACTTGTTCGTGTTTTTAAAGCAGTTTTTTTTTTTGTTAGTGAGGTTTGGGAAATTCGATTTAGCAAAACCGGAATACAATATTTGGAGACAAGAAGCAGACCCCGTTTATTGCCCGTCCCTAGTTGCCCTGAGAAGGTGGGGTGGGTCTTCTCCTTGAACTGGTGCAGTCTTTGTCCACACGGTGTTAGGTAGGGAATTCCACGATATTGACCCAGCGATGATGACGGAACGATGCTGTATGTCCCAAGTCAGGATGCTGTGTGACATGAAGGGGGAACTCGGAGATGATGGTGGCCCACAACGTTGCATATCCTTCTTGGTGGTGGAGATCACAGAGAAGGGAGGTGCTGTTGAAGTAATCTTGGTAAACTCTGCTGCCCGTGTCCTAACTCACACCAAGTCCCGTTCACCCATCACCCCATGTGCTCGCTGACCTACATTGGCTCCTGGTCCGGCAACGCCTCAATTTTTTAATTTTCTTCCTTGTTTTCAAATGACCTTCATGGCCTCGCCCATCCGCATCTCTGTAACATCCTCCAGCCCTACGACCTGCCGAGATCTCAGCGCTCCTCCAAATCTGGCCTCTTGCACATCCCCAATTTTAATCGCTCCACCATTGGTGGCTGTGCCTTCAGCTGCCTAGGCCCTGGAATTCCCTCCCTAAACCTCTCCCTTCCTTTAAGAGGCGCCTTAAAATCCTCCTCTTTAACCAAGTTTTTGGTCATCTGCCCTAACATCTCCTTATGAGGCTCGGTGTCAAATGATTTTTTCATAACACCCCCGTGAGGCACCTTGGGACATTTTATTACATTAAAGGCGCTTATATAAATGCAAGTTGTTGTTGTAAGTTGCTGGGTAGCAGCTTGTAGTTTGTATGTACTGCAATCGCTGCACTGATGGGGAGTGGGTGGATATTGAGTCCAATGGCCGGGGCACTATTCAAGCGAACTGCTCTATCCTGGATGGTGTCTCACTTCTTGAGTGTTGTTCAGTCTATATCATCCAGGTGACTATTCCATCACACTCCTGACTTGAGCCTTGTAGATAGTGGAGAGGCTTCAAAGGGTCACTTGTCACAGAGTACTCAGCCTCCGACCTGCTCTTATGGCCATGGTGTTGATATGCCTGGTCTAGTTGAGCTTCTTGTCAGTGGTGACCCCGAGATATTGTGGGTGCGGACTCGGCGATGGTGAGGCCAATGGGATGGGGGAGGGGGGGGAGGGGCCTTGGACTTTCTCTTGGTCGGAACGGTCATTACCTGGCACATACGTGGCGCGAACGTTGCCTGCCACTTGTCAGCCCAAGTCTGGATGTTATCCAGGTCCTCCTGGCATGAGCTGCAAGGAGGATTCTATGAGGCTGCAGAGCGCCTTGGATAGGTTAGGTGAGTGGGCAAATGCATGGCAGATGAAGTATAATGTGGATAAATGTGAGGTTATCCACTTTGGTGGTAAAAACAGAGAGACAGACTATTATCTGAATGGTGACAGATTAGGAAAAGGGGAGGTGCAAAGAGACCTGGATGTCATGGTACATCAGTCATTGAAGGTTGGCATGCAGGTACAGCAGGCGGTTAAGAAAGCAAATGGCATGTTGGCCTTCATAGCGAGGGGATTGGAGTACAAGGGCAGGGAGGTGTTGCTACAATTGTACAGGGCCTTGGTGAGGCCACACCTGGAGTATTGTGTACAGTTTTGGTCTCCTAACCTGAGGAAGGACATTCTTGCTATTGAGGGAGTGCAGCGAAGGTTCACCAGACTGATTCCCGGGATGGCGGGACTGACCTATCAAGAAAGACTGGATCAACTGGGCTTGTATTCACTGGAGTTCAGAAGAATGAGAGGGGACCTCATAGAAACGTTTAAAATTCTGACGGGGTTAGACAGGTTAGATGCAGGAAGAATGTTCCCAATGTTGGGGAAGTCCAGAACCAGGGGACACAGTCTAAGGATAAGGGGGAAGCCATTTAGGACCGAGATGAGGAGGAATTTCTTCACCCAGAGAGTGGTGAACCTGTGGAATTCTCTACCACAGAAAGTTGTTGAGGCCAATTCACTAAATATATTCAAAAAGGAGTTAGATGAAGTCCTTACTACTAGGGGAATCAAGGGGTATGGTGAGAAAGCAGGAATGGAGTACTGAAGTTGCATGTTCAGCCATGAACTCATTGAATGGCGGTGCAGGCTAGAAGGGCCGAATGGCCTACTCCTGCACCTATTTTCTATGTTTCTATGTTTCTATCAGAGGAGCTGTGCATGGAGCTGAGCACTGTGCGATCATCCACCTCACCCCACTGGGCGCACGGCCCTCCACAGATACGCTGGGGCGGGGCGGGGAGGGGATCAGCCAGGGTATGTGTGTTAGCAACAGCGGAGGAGAGGGTTGGCCTCAGCTGTGACCTTCCGTGCCCCATGGTTGAATAACCTACATTCACCTGAACCGAGGCTCGGGCGTGAAAAGTGGGCGATTAATTTATTCGTCAGAGCGTTGGGAGCTGCAGCTGATGTTCTGGGTTGTTTGTAGGTGCGGTTACAAGCCGGATGCCAAAGACAGCTGTGGAGTCACACCGTTCATGGACGCGGTGCAGAATGGGCACATCGAGATCGCAAGGCTCCTGCTGGAGAGGCACAGGGTGGGCTATGTTCTGACTGTTGCTAAGTAGAGGTGTAAGACATGTTAGAATTCCAGGGTGGGAAAACTTAGATTAGTCTGTATTTCGAGCATAAGAGCAGGAGTAGGCCAGTCAGCCGCTCGAGCCCATGGAAGCAGTGCTGAAAGCTGTCACAGCTTGGACAAACATTACATAGTACATAGAATGTACAGCACAGAAACAGGCCATTCAGCCCAACTGGTCTGTGCTCCACACGAGCCTCCTCCCACTCTGCTTCATCTCACCCTATCAGCATACTCTTCTATTCCTTTCTCCCTCGTGTGCTTATCCAGCTTCCTCTTAAATGCACCTATACTATTCGCTTCAACCACTCCCTGTGGCAGCGAGTTCCACATTCTCACCACTCTCTGGGTAAAAAGGTTTCTCCTAAATTTCCCTATTGATTTATTGGTGGGTATCTTATAATTATGGCTCCTAGTTTTGGTCTCCCCCACAAGTGGAAAAACTTTCTCTTGAGTCTACTCTCAAACCCATTCATAATTATAAAGACCTCCATGACATCACCTCTCAGCTTTCTGTTTTCTAGAGAGAAGAGCCCCAGCCTGTTCAATCTTCCCTGATGGGTCTAACCTCTCAGTTCTGGTATCGTCCGTGTAAACCTTATTTGCACCTTCTGCGGTGCCTCTATATCCTTTTTACAATTATGGAGACCAGAACTGCGTACAGTACTCCTCATGTGGACTAACCACAGTAAGATTAAGATGTTTCTGTGTGCGAATGTATATAGCTTTAAGTGCATTGGCTTAAAGTGTTGGTGGTACCAAAACTTCTAAAACTGTGTTTGTACACAGAGCATGGTACAATGGGGAATCCTGCAACGAGGTGCTGTAATGTCAACACAACTGCAGCTATAAATTTGTTATTTTAATCTTAATTTTAATAAACACTGAGATTAAAACTTTGAAAAGTGCGTTGAGGGGTAGCTGCACTGCTGCAGATGTATCTCCCGCACCCTCCTCCATGCTTGCCAATGACGTAGCAATATGGGAGGACAGACGCACCAACGTTAGCGTCCTCGACCAGGCCAACATCCCCAGCATTGAAGCACTGACCACACTTGATCAGCTCCGCTGGGCAAGCCACATTGTTCGCATGCCAGACACAAGATTCCCAAAGCAAGCGCTCTACTCGAAACTCTTTCACGGCAAATGAGCCAAAGGTGGGCAGAGGAAGCGTTACAAGGACACCCTCAAAGCCTCCCTGATAAAGTGCAACATCCCCACTGACAGCTGGGAGTCCCTGGCCAAAGATCACCCTAAGTGGAGGAAGTGCATCCGGGAGGGCTCTGAGCACCTCGAGTCTCATCGCCGAGAATATGCCGAAAACAAGCGCAGGCAGCGGAAAGAGCGTGCGGCAAACCTGTCCCACCCACCCTTACCCTCAACGACTACCTGTCCCACCTGTGACAGGGACTGTGGCTCTCGTATTGGACTGTTCAGCCACCTAAGAACTCATTCTATGAGTGAAAGCAAGTCTTCCTCGATTCCGAGGGACTGCTTATGATGATGATGAATATGGTGTTCGCTGCACCACTGTTTCAGAGAATTTGCCTGGGTGAAAACTCCTTCATATGATGGAATCATCTGCGATTGCCCACACGCAGAGCTGCTGGTCTCAGTCATGTCGGAGCTCGCTCTTGTTATTGCCTATAGGAATGCACCAGGCCGAGTCTGTTTAACAGCAACATTAGCATTGCCCTGTTAATCTTCTTCTTAGGCAGTCCCTCGAAGCGAGGATGACTTGCTTCCATCAAAAAGGGATGGTTCACAGGTGTTTCAATGAAGGACCTGATATTCCAGATCCCAAACTACAAGTTGAAGAGTGGAAGATACCTGTGCATGGATTGTTTTAACGTGTGGTGGCCGTTGCACACCAGCCACCGCACGGGCTTGACAGAGCTAGATCTTGGTTCAAGGATTAACCAAGACAACTGGAGACCAGCTCTGCTGCACGGACCTTGTGCGCACACATATCGCAGTGTGGGCTGGCCCTGGGCCCTTGCCTCTTCTGGGCCCCGAACTCACGCCTCTCCTGTTGGTCGCGAGCCTATGACCTCTCCCAACAGACGATGGTGTGTGGCAAGGGGAAAGAACACCCCATAGTGATATACCTATTGCTATCACTCTCTCTCTCCCCCTCCTCCTCTCTCTCACCTCATCAGTCTCTCTCTCTCTCTCCACGTCTCCTTGTTGCTCTCTTCCTCTTCTCCTCATCTCTCTCTTCCTCTCCTTTCCTCGTCTCTCCTATAATCCCTCTGTTTCCTCCTCCCACTCTCCCTACTTCTATCTCTCTTCCCACTCCCTTTCTCTCCTTGTATCTCTCTTCCCCCTCTCTCCTTGTCTTCAGATTTTCTCTCCCCTCCTCTCTCTCGCGATTTTGTTCAGCCATTAATAAAGGAGGCAATACACAAAAACATTCAGAAATTGCCTCAAAATGGTGCTACATTTCATACTATTGGGCTTTTTAATTGCACTTCTATAACCAGCCCTGGACACCCATATCTGGGCAGGTAGATGATTGAGTGCTATACCTGCATAATCACCAGGAACTTGTGTGTATAGTGTTGACAGGACCTAATTTAAGTACAACTGCTTCGAGCATGAGTGCAAAAGCTGTCTGGAAAGTTGGGTGGGGTTTAATAAAAGCAGCAATCTTGCATACCAGTTCTCTGCACATTTTTCAGATTTGTTAAGTCTGTTAATTGGGCAAAACCAATTGGAAAGTTACATAATTAAATAGAATTTACAGCACAGAAACGGGCCATTTGGCCCAACTGATCTATGCCACCATTTATGCTCTTCCCACCCCTCTTGATCTAATCCTATCAGCATATCCCTCTATGCCTTTCTCCCTAATGTGTAAATGCATCTACACTAATCGCCTCAACTACTCCTTGCGGTAGCACGATCCCATTCTTAACACTCTCTGGGTAAAGAGAAAGTATCAGTTAGGATGATGGTGCTGAGAATTATTGTCTGCGGTTCAGGCCTCACGGTAACCCACAAACCCATCCTCTGTTTCAGGTCAGTTTCTCAGCCACTGACGCCCTGGGGGCTCAGTCACTGCACCGAGCGGCGGTAACAGCACAGGATGAAGCTGTTCACTTCCTGGTCACAGAGCTTGGTGTGAATGTAAATGAGAGCGCCACGGATCTAAAACTAACGGCGCTGCATTACGCGGCCAAGGTCAGTTGTCAAGCGATTAGTGTCAGGAGTAATTACTGAGGAGTATTGTGTAAACCACTCAGTTTCCACGGCAGCAACACTTCTGCAAAGATCCAAATGGCCACCCAGAAATACGTTTACCCTCACCCATTAAAATGTCATCTTACTAAAGGTTTTACAAAACCATTTGGTAGAACAAGGGGACTACAACAATTAAAGAGACAAAAATAGGGTTCCTTGTCTTCACGATTATAAGTATGTTAGGGTAAATCTGTGTGTACGTAAACTAGAGGTGATCGAAAACTCGGCTGCCCATGTTCTAATTCGCACCAAGTCCCGCTCACCCATCATCATCATCATCTCTCTGCTCACTGACCTACATTGGCTTCCGGTTAAGCAACGTCTCGATTTCAAAATTCTCACCCTTGTTTTCAAATCCCTCCATGGCCTCACCCCTCCCTATCTCTGTGATCTCCTCAAGCCCCACAACCCCCCAAGATGTCTGCGCTCCTCTAATTCTGCCCTCTTGAGCATCCCCTGATTAGAATCGCTCAACCATTGGTGGCCGTGCCTTCTGTTGCCTGGGCCCCAAGCTCTGGAACTCCCTCCCTAAACCTCTCGAACCTCCTTCAAGATGCTTCTTAAAACCTACCTCTTTGACCAAACCCTGCCCTAATTTCTCCTTGTGTGACTCGGTGTCAATCTTTTTGTCTCATGATACTCCTGTGAATCGCCTTGGGATGTTTCACTACGTTAAAGGCGCTATCTAAATACATGTTGTTGTTAAAAGCCACATTAGCCAATGTGCGACTGTGATCTGGAGTCCCAGACCATGGAACACGTCACATCAACCTGCCCGCTGAGATCTGTTGTGGGCGGCTTCTCAGTGTTTCTCCACTCGGTATCTCAGGAGACCATCGAATGGAGAGCCAAACTAGACATCCCGTTATAAGCTTTTCCCGTCATACAAAACAAAAACAAACGTCTCTGGGATGTCTTCATGAAATTTCCTTCCTTGGCAATTATTCTGTGGTTAGCCAATCCAAGTGGCTGGTTGCAAGGCTTACTCAATGTGAACGTCTGACCAGAATCTATTTTTGTTCTTGGTTTTAATCCATGTCTGGCTGCCCATAATACAGCTCATTGTGTGTTTCCATGGAATCCTGCACGGGTCTGTTTAATCTCAATTCCACTCAGTCATAGCAGTCCGAAAGTCCAATTTTCAATTCATGTTAGATGTTCAGCCGAATGTGGTTGGAAAGTGTGAACACCACTGAGAGGAGACTTGATTCCCAGGCCGTCAGCCATTGTTTGCTGCAATGTTCATCTGCTCAGATTCTGCATAAGAACATAAACAGGAGCAGGAGTAGGCCATTTAGACTTTCGAGCCTGCTCCACCATTTAGTAAAATCATGGCTGATTCTACCTCAACTCCACCTTCCCGCAATATCCCTTGGTTCCCTTAATATCCAAAAATCTATCAATCGCTGTCTTGTATATACTCAATGATTCAGCCTCCACAGCTCTCTGGGGTAGAGAATTCCAAAGATTCACATCCTTCCGAGTGAAGAAATTTCTCCTCATCTCAGTCTTAAATGGCCTTATTCTGAGACTGTGACCTCCTAATTCTAGACTCCCCAGCCAGGAGAAACATCCTCTCAGCATCTACCCTGTCAAGCCCCTTAAGAATTTTACATGTTTCAATGATATCACCTCTCATTCTTCTAAACTCTAGAGAATATAGACCTAGTCTACTCGATCTCTCCTCATTGGACAATCCCCTCATCCCAGGAATCAGTCTGGTGAATCTACGTTGCACTCCCTAACACTACATGTTACAGACAATTTTCAAACTCGCAGCTTCTGCATTGAGGGGCTCCAACGTATAAATGTTAGGCTTTCTATTCATCCGACCTCCACCAACAGACAGCTTATATATGTACCGGCTGAGGCAGTAACCTAGGTTTTCTGATTGGTGTTATTTTGACGTTGGCGGTTAAGATAGACTACTGCCAGTGTTAAAATAGCGCAATCAGAAAATCTAGACCACTGTCTCTGGTGGTACATATATAAGCTGACTGTTGGTGGAGCTCTATAAGAATATATATAATAGGGTTGGCTGGTAGAGTATCTGTACAAAGATGATGTTATAAGAAGTAATTATCATGGTTTTAGCGGGGAAAGATCCTGCCTGACAATCCTCCATAACGTTTTTGAGGACATTATGCATCATGTGCAATTCACTATGACGTAGTTGGCTTGGATTTTCAGAAAGCTTTTAATAAAGTTCCACATGAAAGACTTTAATTAAACATGAAAGTCACGGGAGTCCCATGTTGAAGAAGTGACTGGAGAGTGGGTTAGCGTAATGGCTGGACAGAACTTCCACCCACCACTCCTCCCCCCCCCCCCCCCCACCACAACTCACCCCCCCTAACCCATCATCCTAGGTCGGGGATAACTAGGCACGCAGGGCGAGCTCCCAGCTAGATTCCCGCTGCCAAGAAGAAAGAAAGGCTTGCATTTATATAGCGCCTTTCACGATCACTGGATGTCTCAAAGCTCTTTCCAGCCAATGAACTACTTTTGGAGTGTAGTCACTGTTGTAATGTAGTAAATGCGGCAGCCAATTTACGCACAGAAAGCTCCCACAAATAGCAATGTGATAATAACCAGATAATCTGTTTTTAGTGATGTTGGCTGAGGGATAAATATTGGCCAGGACACCAAATAGTGCCATGGAATCTTTTAAGTCCACCTGAGAGAGCATTCGGGGCCTCGGTTTAACTTCTCTTCTGAAAGACAGCACCTCCGACAGTGCAGCGCACCCTCAGCACTGCACTGGAGTGTCAGCTTAGATTTCTGTGCTCAAGTCTCAGGAGTGGGACTTGAACCCACAACCTTCTGACTCAAAGGTGAGGGTGCTACCCACTGAGCCACTGGTTGAGGGAGGGAGCCCAACACAGCAAGTAAGGGAAATGGGAAAGTGCTGACACTGGGGAAATCACTGCAGCAGTAGAAGACCTCTGCCATGTGGTTTAAAGAGGCAGAAGTGGACTAAAGAATGGGAACAGAGAGTGCTAGTGACTGGTGTTTTGTCAGTGGGGGAGGGGGAACTCACGGCGCTGTGTCGTGTCCCACGCCTGCAAGACCATCAGCAGGCCGGGGCCATTGGAGGGAGCTGCGTGCGGCGGCATACCACTGCAGGGAGCAACGCGTGCTGCTGCAGGAGGGCGAGGGCTAGGAAGCCAGGTCGCTGATTGCAGTGTGGGCCGCCACAGCAGGAGGGGCGAAGGAGCGACAAGAGTTCACAGAGGGGTGACCAGGGCCTAGGAGAGGCGTGAATCTGGGGCCCAGAAGAGGCGAGGGCCCAGGGGCAGCACGAGCCAGCCCGCACTGCAATATGTGTGCGCGCTCGGTCTGTGCAGCATAGAAACATAGAAAATAGTTGCAGGAGTAGGCCATTCGGCCCTTCGAGCCTGCACCACCATTCAGTAAGATCATGGCTGATCATTCACCTCAGTGCCCCTTTTCTGCTTTCTCTCCATACGCCTTGACCCCTTTAGCCGTAAGGGCAGAGCTAGTCTCCAGTTAGTCTTGGTCAACCCTTGCCACTGGACCAAGACCTAGCTCTGTCAAGCCCGTGTGGTGGCTGGTGTGCAACGACCACCACACGTTAAAAAAAATCCATGCACAGGCATCTTCCACCCTTCAACATGTAGTCCAGGATCTGGAATATTAGGTCCTTCATTGAAACACCTGTGAACTCATCCCTTTTTGGCATGGAAGCAAGTCATCCTCGCTTCAAGGGACTGTCTATGATATGATGATTAGTGTCCCACGATGGTGAATGCTTAAACTTCTTGCTTTTGATGTTTCTTTGTCTTTATTGATAGTCATAAGCATTCAATTACCACACAAACTGCATCAGCATTTGATACCTTGTCATAGAATCATAGAACAGTACAGCACAGAAGGAGGCCATTCGGCCCATCGAGTCTGCGCCAACTCTTTCGAAGAGCGACCCAGTTAGTCCCACTCCCCCCGCTCTTTCCCCATATCCTTGCAATTTTTCCCCTTCAAGTATTTATTCAATTCCCTTTTGAAGGCTATTATTGAATCTTTATATTACTATAACATAGGCTAGAAGATGGACACAGCAGTATAATATGTGCAGTGTACTTACCATTAAAGATGCCTTTTATGTTGTTTTTAGAGTAAATACTCTCCGCTAAGAGCAGCCCACAGGAAGAAGGATGACTAAATTTGTTTACTTGCGAATTATTTGCAGCAAGTCTATTCATCGTAGAAAATGCACCAAACCTGTGCTTGTTTTTGCTGTCTTTAAAGGAGGGGCACGCTGGCACTATCGAGACTCTGCTGACATTAGGAGCTGACGTACATGCAAAGGATGTCAAAGGTCGCTCTGGTAAGTTCTTTACTTTAATTCACTCGGGAAGCCACGTGAAGCACCAAGGCCGACTGGCGCAGCACACCACCACAACTGCGGAAGGTTGGGCGCGGCCAAAGTGGGCGCTTGCTCTGGCTGCCCGCTTCTCTTCCGCAGCTGTATCCACGCCCGGGTGTCCCCGGAGAAGAGGCACGCAATGTCTGCCCGTATGCTTGAGGCCTTCCGAGACCAGTGGTCACCGGAGGGACTGGAGTGCAGAGTGGATACAGAAAATACAGTGATGATTTGCTAAGTTTCCTTTATAATTTGGAGTTTATTATTTGTGCGCCTCTTTGAAAAGCGGTCACTTTTGCCACATTGATTGTGACTGATGAGATAAATCATCCTAATTGGCAATCAAGAAGAGGTCAAAAAAAAAAGGGAAGGAAACGAGATTTCATTTAGTTTTCTTTCTGATAAAAAGACAAGGCCGCCTCGCACCTCAGAAGACAAAAGGGGGCCTCGATTTCCCTTGGTTTGGCAGCGTAACGGCTGTGCAGGATTTCCACCCACCTCTCCGCCTCCACCACAACCCAGCTTCGTTGGATATATTCAAGAGGAAGTTAGATGTGCCCCTTACGGTTAAGGGGATCAGGGGGTATGGAGAGAAAGCAGGAATGGGGTACTGAAGTTGCATGATCAGCCATGATCATATTGAATGGTGGTGCAGGCTCGAAGGGCCGAATGGCCTGCTCCTGCACCTACTTTCTATGTTTCTATGTTTCCTGGCTCGGAGTTAATTAGCCACTGCAAGTAAGGGAACTGGGACAGTGGGGACATCACTGCAGTATCAGGAAATCTCCACCATTTGGTTTAAAGAGCTCCAAAGACAAACATGGCCACAGTTTTTTAAGCCTTGGCCTACAGAGACAAGTACCAGGGCTTACTTGAAGGTCGAGGAGGCCTCAACTAGGCCCAATCCCTCCATCAGAAGACTTCTGACATTTTGGTGCTACCTCAATAATAAATTAAGTATCCCCAAATAAATGTGGCTTTTCCTCCAGCTTTTATGGTATTTCTTGGTACGATTTATATTTCCGCATTAGAGAGCCTAGGCACATCTCCCATTGGCTTTCTACATGAATAGCTCCTGACATGGTCACTAGAGAGCAAACAGGAGAAGTCTGAGATTAGAAATGGAGGAGATAGGTGTTATGAGTCTGGTGCGTTATTACCACAGACCATTGGTAGTGGGTTCTCTCTCGCAGTTCTCCAAATGGTGAGCCCCAATATCACTCAGTTCGCCAGAGAGTGGGATGGTGGCGAGCTGAGGTAAAGTCTTGCCCAACGGGGACCGAGGAGAGGTCAGGTGGTTAAGCAACACCTCGATTTCAAAATTCTCATCCTTGTTTTCAAATTCCTCCACTGCCTCGCCCCTCCCTATCTCTGTAATCTCCTCCAGCCCCACAACCCCCCGAAATATCTGCACTCCTCAAATTCTAGCCTCTTGAGCATCCCTGATTGTAATTGCTCAACCATTGGTGGCCTTGCCTTCTGTTGCTAAGGCCCTGAGCTCTGGAACTCCCTGCCTAAACCTCTCCGCCTCTCTACCTCTCTTTCCTCCTTTAAGACGCTCCTTGAAACCTCCCTCTTTGACCAAGCTTTTGGTCACCTGGGCTAATTTCTCCTTGTGCGGCTCGGTATCAAATTTTTTGTTTTATACTACTCCTGTGAAGCGCCTTGGGACATCTTACTTTGTTAAATGCGCTTTATAAATACAATGGGCCGAAAATTGCGGTTGGAGGCTTCCTTCGTACGAACTCCTCTGACCTGAAAAAAAATCTACGAAACTACCTTTTGGTCCCGGAGCAACGTAAGATTCCAGTCGGAGGCCTTCATTCGCTGCGCAGCGCACGGGAAGATGTCTTCCATGTACAGACGTCTATGTTGGTCACGTGGGCCTGGACCACCAGTCACTATCTAGTATTCTCCTTGATAATAATGGGAGCTGTTTTTACGAGCTCCCATTACTACCAATGAGAATAACCCCCCCCGCCCAAAACAAGAAACACAGCACAATAAATTTAAAAAATCACCTCACATATTTAAAATTAATTGAAATAAAATGTTTTAGAAAAAATATATTTTGGGGAATTTTTTAAAAAAGTGTTTTAATAAGGTTAAAGATAAACTTACTTTAATGGACAGGGTTTTTAATATAAATATGCGTGATCACATTTAATTTTTCCATGTTTTAAAAGTGTAACGCTGGTAAAAGTAAGCTATGCGCCTGCTTTTATCTGGAGTAAAAGTTTGAAGGACATTCGCTGGGCAAGAGTTGGGATAGTCCAATCTCTGCCGCACGGATGTCTTTCCTGCAGGAATGTGTTGGATCTACATAAGAACATAAGAATTAGGAACAGGAGTAGGCCATCTAGCCCCTCGAGCCTGCTCCGCCATTCAACAAGATCATGGCTGATCTGGCCGTGGACTCAGCTCCACTTACCCGCCCTCTCCCCGTAACCTTTAATTCCCTGTCTGAAGAGATTTTGACAGATCGTAAAAGCCGGTTCTCGGCGCATGTGCATCGTGCCCCGAGAACTGGCCTTTTGCAAGGCCTCGCTGGGTGCATGCGCACTTCATACGGACCGGCGAGGCCGCTATTTTACGGCCCACGTTGTTGTTGTTGACCTGTACAATAGCGGCTGGTCTAAGAGTGAAATAAGCAATAGCTGGGAACAAGTCCCTTACCTGACTCCTTCCTCAAAGTGACTGCGGTTTTGTGACTTGTAAAACGGCCGCTCAAGAAGAAAAAAAGCGAAGTAAGAAACGATATTTTTAAAAATCTATAAATACAGGAAAATTAAACCATGAACACAAAAAGAGGAAGGAAATGAGTCGAAACAAAAGTAGTGTTTATATTTTCACTTGCGGTGGTTGTTTAAATCTGTTTTCTGATTATGCCAGCTGTGGCTCAGTGGGCAGCACTCTCGCCTCGGAGTCAGAAGGTTGAGGGTTCAAGTCCCACTCCAGAGTCTTGAGCACAAAAATCTAGGCTGACGCTCCCAGTGCAGTGCTGACGGAGTGCTACTCTGTCGGAGGTGCCGTCTTTTGGATGAGACGTTAAAATGAGGTCCCGTCTGCTCTCTCCGGTGGACGTAAAAGATTCTATGGCACTATTTTGAGGAAAAGCAAAGGAGTTATCCCCGGTGTCCTGGGGCCAATATTTAATTCCTCTGCCAACATCACTAAAACAGATTATCTGGTCATTCGTGTTTGTGGGAGCTTGCTGTGCACACATTGGCTGCCACCTTTCCTGCATTACAACAGTGACTACACTGCAAAACAAGTACTTCATTGGCTGTAAAGCGCTTTGAGACGTCCTGAGGTCGTGATAGGTGCTATATAAATGCATGTGTTTTCTTTCTTTCCAGCTTTGCACATGGCCTGTGCAGGCCAGCATGCCAAGTGCATAAGAGTGCTCCTAGATGCGGGACTAACTGAGGCTGCAGATAACAGTGGAATGCTAGCAAGGCAGTTGCTCAAGAATCCCGAAGCACTCAAGCTTCTGGAAGGCATTACTGACACTAAATAAAAGATATTCATCCAACTCCATTTGCAGTCAATTTCTTTCAGCTTATTGGTGCTACTCTGAAGGTACGACGGGCACAATCCTGCTCCCCGCCGCCACCCAGCTGCTGCCTTAGGCCTCGGAGCTTGACCATTGTTTCTTCCCCGCTCCCGCCCCCTCCCACCCCCACTCCTCTCGTGGCCCCTGTCGCTTCCTCTTTGCCTGATTCCTGCCGCCGAACTAAGGAACTGTTCCTTTAGTTTCTTGTCGCATTTGCAGCGCTCCCTTCGAACGTGGCTTCCTGCTGGGAGACTGCAGCCAGTGAATTCACCCGCAGTTCTCGCGATACTCCTGCACTTAGAAATCAGCGTGATATCCAACTTAACATGCGCAGTGCCACGAGAGGGCCACCATTCTCCTTCAGGTGTCGGGCAATAAATCTAGGCTGACCCTCCAGTGCAGTGCTGAGGGAGTGCTGCACAGTTGGGAGGTGCCGTCTGTCGAGGCCCAATCCGCCCTCTCAGGTGGACGTAACAGATCCCATGACGCTATTTTGAAGAAGAGCAGGGGAGTTATCCCCGGTGTCCTAGCAAATAGTTATCCCTCAATCAACCTAACAATAAAAAAACAAGGTAGCCAATTCAATATCACATTGCTGTTTGTGGGAGCTTGCTGTGCGCAAATTGACTGCCGTGGTTCCTTGGCGGTAAAGCGCTTTGGGACATCCTGAGGTCATGAAAGGCGCCATAAAAATGAAAGTTACTTCACACTGCAAATTTCTTTGTCACACTTTTTTTTTAATTACATAGAATGTACAATCACGCCTGAGCTTTCTGACCTACATTGGCTCCTCGATTTCAAAATTCTCATCCTTGTTTACAAATCCCTCTATGGCCTCGCCCCTCTCTATCTCTGTAATTTCTTTCAGCCCCACAACCTAACAAGATGTCTGCGCTCCTCAAATTCTGGCCTCTTGAACATCCCTCATTATAACTGCTCAACTATCGGTGGCCGTGCCTTCAGTTGTTTGGGCCCCAAGCTCTGGAACTCCCTCCCTAAACCTCTCCGCCTCTCTACTTCGCTTTCCTTCTTTAAGACGCTTCTTAAAACCTACCTCTTTAAACAAGCTTTAGGTCATCTGCCTTAATTTCCTCTTCTGTGGCTCAGTGTCAAATTTATCTGTTTTGTCTTGGAACACTGCTGTGAAGCGCCTTGGAACGTTCTACTACGTTAAAGGCGCTATATAAATAAAAGTGATTACTATTGCGGCTCAGAAACAGGCCATTCTCATCCTTGTTTACAAATCACTCCATGGACTACGCCGGCATTTGTGCTCCACCCGAGCCTGCTCCCAGCCCTCTTCGTCTCACCCCATCAGCATATCCTTCTAAATATAAAGAAACTAAAAGCTATAATTTGGAATCTGCAGGAAGTTAAAAGTAGCTTAATTAACATACGAGTCAGACGATCCTTAACTTCTGACTGACCTTCCCAATCACACTTTATTTCAGAAAGAAATGATACCCTGAAGAGCAATTAAAATCTCATTGTTCACTTTAACAGCAATTAGACTGAGATTTGCTAGTGAGCGTCTCCTGATACTGCTTGTTGAGTCTGAAACTGTGGCTGGATGGTATTCTCTACAGTCTGTACCCTATGAACATAACAATTAGCAGCCGGAGTAGGTCAGTCAGCCCCTCGAGCCTGCTCGGCCATTCAGTAAGATCATGGCTGATCTTTGACCTCAACTCTACTTAATGGAAGCCGCGGTTCAGTGGGTAGCACTCTCGCCTCTGAGCCAGAAGGTTGTGGGTTTGAGTCCCAGGGACTTGAGCACGAAAAAAAAATCTAGGCTGACACTCCAGTGCAGTGCTGAGGGAGTGCTGCACTGTCGGAGGTGCCATCTTTTGGTTGAGACATTAAACCAGGCCCCGGCTGCTCTCTCAAGTGGACATAAAAGATCCCATGGCACTATTTCGAAGAAGAGCAGGGGAGTTATCCGTGGTATCCTGGCCAATATTTATCCCTCAATCAACATAACAAAAAACAGATTAGCTGGTCATTATCACATTGCTGTTTGTGGGAGCTTGTGTGCACATTGGCTGCCGCGTTTCCCACATTACAACAGTGACTGCACTCCATTTTATTGGCTGTAAAGCGCTTTGTGACATCTGATGGTCATGAAAGGTGCTATATAAATCCAAGTCTTTCCCGCCCGATCCCCATTTCCCTTGATTCCCTTATAGTGAAAAAACCTATCTATCTCAGTCTTGACCTTACAAAGTTCCTTACAAAGCAAGTAAATGTATCGAACGGAACTGCCGTCAGCACCCAAATGTAGTGTATGGGATTGCTGACCGCAGCTAAAAGTACTGAACTGCTTTTGAATGTACTGTACAAATTTTTATATGAATAAAGTATATTTTGAAATTAAAAAAAATCTCAGTCTTGAATATCGCAGCACCTCGCTTGTCAGCTTAAGCCCATAAAGAACAACCAGTTATAAACTGATCTCATAAAACCAAACAATCATGTAGATTTTTGCATTATCCCCCATGAAATAAGAATGATTTCCTTAGATACTGGAAACATGCTGAGGGAGTGCTGCATTGTAGGAAGTGCCATCATTTGGATACGATGTTTAACCAAGGTCCCATTTGCCTGTTCAGGTGGGTGTAAAAAGGGAGCAGGGAGTTCTCCCAGTTTCTCGGCTACATTCATCTCTCAACCAACATCACCTAAACAAGTTGATGAGTCATTTGCTGTTTGTGGGACTTTGCTGAGCGCAAATTGGCTGCCGTGTTTGCCTCGATATCCGTAACTACACTGCAAAAGTCATTCATTTGCTGTGAAATGCATTGGAACATCCCGAGGACATTAAAGTGACTATGTAAATAGAACAACATGAATTTATTTAGCACCTTTAACGTAAAACATCCCAAGGCACTAAGCCAAAGAAGGGGACATAAGGACAGGTGGCCAAATGCTTGGTCAAAGAGGTAAGTTTTAAGGAGTGTCTTAAAGGTGGAGACTCAACAGTTTTGGAGGGAATTCCAGACCTTTAGCCTGAGCAAAGTTCAGATGTACTGGAGGCGAGGGTGATGTGTCAGCTGTGGCTCAGTTGGTAGCACCCTCGCCTCGAAATCAGAAGGTTGTGGGTTCAAGTCCCAGAATGGAGCACGAAAAACCTAGGCTGACACTCCAGCGCAGTACTGAGGGAGTGCTGCACTGTTGGAGGTGCTGTCTTTCAGATGAGACGTTAAACCCATGCCCCATCTGCTCTCTCAGATGGATGTAAAAGATCTCATGGCAGTATTTCGAAGAGCAGGGAAGTTATCCCTGGTGTCCTGGCCAATATTTATCCCTCAATTAACATCACAAAAAAAAATAGATTATCTGGTCGTTATCACATTGCTGTTTGTGGGAGCTTGCTGTGCACAAATTGGCTGCCACGTTTCGTACATTACAACAGTGACAACACTTGAAAAAGTACATCTGTAAAGCGCTTTGGGACATCTGGTGGTTGAGAAAGGCGCTATATAAATGCAAGTCTTTATTTTTAGCAAGTACAAATTTCTTTTAATGAAATCCAATGGGCAATTCTTTACCCAGAGAGTGCTGAGAATGTGGAACTCGCTACACAGGGCGTGCTGAAGCAAATAGTATGGATGCATTTAAAGGGAGGCTAGACCAACATATGAGGGAGAAGAGAACAGAGGGTTATGACGATTTAGATGGGAGAAGGTTCGAGTGGAACATAAACGCCGGCATAGACTGGTTGGGCCGAATGGCCTGTTTCTGTGCTGTATATCTTATGTAATTAAAATTCTCAGCATTCAGCAAAAGAGATGCACAGTGGGAAATGGAAGGCAAAATCATTTGCTTCATGAGAAAACGCATTTGCTATGCAGTACGAATAACTAAATTGAGTTCCCTCCCCCAACAATTAGAAAAAGAAATCTCTCAGTCATCAGATATCCCCGCTGTTGGCAGGAATCGTCACCTCCTTGTGTAAAAACCCTGAATGGGCAGTCTGCACAAATCCTTTCCTGGCTACATTGACAGCAGCAATCACTGTCGCCTCGATGCTTTTTGCCTCTTGTGAGAGGAACGCTGCCAACAAGTTTCAATAATGATCCCATTAGACATGGACACAACCAAGAAGCTTCATCTCCTGTTCATGTTTGAGATGAATGTGGTCAGTTTTCGGACTTGTGTAACTCATGAATTTCCACTGTGTGCTGTTTGTATTGGGCGGTTGGGATGACCTGCCTCTGTTGGCCCCTTTAACAAAGCCATTAACAACCTTCCGAAAATAGCAAATACAGGAGTCCACCCAAACTGGTCGGTATTCTGGAAGAAGTAAGGCCATTATAATGTTTAGACGAGGTGATTTTCTCCCCTAATAATCCGTGAAATAAGTCTCAAAATCACCTGGGAACGTACCGATCATGTTACTCTCAGCCAACAATAAATAGAAGCCATTTTATTACTTTTTGTGGAAATGAATCTGAAATTCTTTATTCTGGTGGTAACATTCTGGGCTTTTATTCATATAGAGATCAACAAGCACAGGGCTAGAAATTGCCCTTTGCCCCGATTGGGGGCAGTAATCTCCCGGGCCCAGAAGTCCCGCCTCCAATGCGCAATTGGGCCACACGCCCCTCAAAGGCGCTATCTCCAGCGCTCCGCTTCCTTTGCGGGGCGCTGCCGGGTCGGTAGTATGGCGCTGAGTCCAGTGCCGCGTGGAGCAAGGCAGCGCTAAACGGCTCGGCGTAGGGCTAACGCCCCTTCCCTTCCATTAAAGGGGAGGGTCGCTGCGCACTTCTGCATGGCCGTTGGGTGGCCGTCACTGGGCCACCAGGGTTGCGATTGACTGGGCCAGCAGCCCGGCACCCAAAGCAGAGTGCCGGGCTACACGCCGGCACAAGGGTGGCACCCTCTCCTCGGAGTCAGAAGGTTGGCGGTTCAAGTCCCACTCCAGAGACCTGAGCACATAAATCTAGGCTGACACTCCAGTGCGGTACTGAGGGAGTGCTGCACTGTCGGAGGTGCCGTCTTTCGGATGAGACGTTAAACCGAGGCCCTGTCTGCCCTCTCAGGTGAAAGTAAAAAATCCCACTGCACTGTTTCGAAGAAGAGCAGGGGAGCTATCCTCGACGTCCTGGCCAATATGTATCCCTCAATTAACATCACAAAAACAGATTATCTGGTTATTATCACGTTGCTGTTTGTGGCAGCTTGCTGTGTGCAAATTAGCTGCCGCGTTTCCCACATTACAACAGTGACTACACTCCAAAAGTGCTTCACTGCATATAAAGCGCTTTGGGATGTCCGGTGGTCGTGAAAGACGCTATATAAATGCAAGTCTTACTTTCATTTTTCAGTTGTATAAGGCAGCTCACCACCATCTTCTCCAGGGCAATTAGGGATGGGCAATAAATGCTGGCCTTGCCAGTGATGCCCACATCCTGTGAACAAATAAAAAAAAGAAAGGGGTCCTGAAGTATGCAGAGATGGAAGATTTTTAAGATATTATAGACAACAATGATTGTCATGTTGTGCCTGTTACTACATTATCTTTCAGAATGATACTGATTTATATTGGTCATGAACAAAGAGGTGGCTTATAAACAGACAATCTGCAAGTGATAGTTGCAACCACAGCCCATGCACATCAATGTTTCTGTGGACTGATCGACCTGGCATGTCTTGTGTTCTTTCTCTTGCTCAGCAAATGAACGAGGTTTTGCCTTGCGATTGCAGGTTTTGGCTGGCAGGTTCTCAGAAGCCAGTGAAGAACTGTACACCTTTAATACACTCTCTGTTCTTACACCTCTCGCATCCAAATCACCAGCACTCGTAGAATAGGGCACAAAATGTCTCCTGCTTCCTGCTTCAGAAGTGTGTCAAATAGTTTACGATTCTATAACTCTCCTCCTGCCGCCCCTCCCCCCCCCCCCGCACAAGGTCACACGCTGTAAGAACTGTCATCGCTTTAAAGGAAAATTATTGTACAACGCATAAATCAGCAGAAACCTGAGCCTCTGTCGCTGTTAGGTTAGGCTAAAGCAACCCTCTGTAGCAAATCCTACATTTTCTGGTTGTCCTAGTATGGGCATCAAATGCTGGAGAACAATCACAGAAACTGGACAGATTTTATTTTTTATTACCACTTTTTAAAAAAAATGATATTTCTTATTTTCCTCTTGGCATTTCATCTCACACTCTAAGTCACCCCAGATGAGAGTATGGACGTGTAGCCTGCTCCTGGCTCACTGCTAATGTTGGTCTTATTACTGGTTGTGAAGAAGTAAATGTCAGAGGCCTGAGGTGGCTGACCATGAAACATTTCCTTGCGTCTTGAAAGAAAGTGCCCGATGCCCACCTTACGCCTCCCAACTGTGGCACAACTCAGAGTGATTGAGGAGACGGAGGGGTTAGATTACAAGGAGCGATTAAGTAAATTGGGCATTGTAATGTATTTGCTTCATGGGTTCTTTGCTTAAGAATTCATCGCAACACATTATTATTAAGAACTAGTTGGTTTATTAACAAAGCTTTAGCAATCACACTACACATTACCAGTTCATCCACCAGGTTCACAACTGCACCTCATCATGGATGACCTAGACCCAACTGACTGGGGTTTTATTGAGTCATGTGAACATCACGTGACTGGCTAAGCCACTCACAATGCACCAGCTCTACAACTATTTTAATTGAACCTGTAAATCAAATGCCCCCTTTTTAAAGGGACACTAAAACCAACAAATAAACAAATTAACATTTGGCAATCAACTTAAAATTTGGTTGCCGGGGGTGATGATGCACTCCAGTCCCTCTGGCACCCACCTCTCGCGGAAGGCCACGAGCGTACCGGTGGACACCGCGTGCTCCATCTCCAGGGACACCCTGACTCGGAGCATACTCACAGGTGCATACATTACAGGCATGTACTCACTGAAAAAGAGAAGGTGGAGAGAAGGGTGATATGATTGCTGTTATTAGGATTCTAAAGGCACCAGATAATGTAGTCATTAACAAGCAGTTTCACCTTGTCCAATACCATAGAACCAGCGGGCACGTCCTGTGCTTGAAGAGAAGGTCATTTCAAAACCAATCTGTAGAAACAATAAGGGAACGAGTGGTCAATCTATGGAACAGAATCCCTAGAGAGACATTTGAAACCGTCAGTATTGATTTATTCATGTGCAAAATTAGGTAGGTTTCTTTCAGGAAATAATAATTTGAGACATGCCATGTGGTGTGTGTAGTGGGCTTGGGAGGAACAGGTGACTTTGGGCCTGTGGTTGCCAAAGCTCTCCACCACTGGGGATTGTCATGTATCCTACATGGCTACTGTTGATACTATCACAAGATGTGCCACCAGAAGGCACAGCAGTGGGAGACTTGTAGGTTACCTGTACAGGTGTGCCTGGCCTGGTATAAAAGGCAGGCCACCAGGTGTGATCCTCACTCTGGAGTTAGCAAATAAAGGACTACGGTCACTACAGTTCAAGTACAACACACTGCCTCGTGGAGTCATTATTAGAGCATCTAAGGACACAACAAGGGTTTCCTCACCTTATGTCTGAGTCTGTTGTGGACTCATTGATAGAGACTGCTACGATTCATCAGCAACTGCATTATTGTTGTAGCATGTGACTACCAGGATGGTTGCTCGCTCCCCCCTCTGCCCCTTCAACCTGCCCATATCCGGTTTTAATGGAGAAGGTTTGTGGGGAAAGGGGTTGGCCAACCCACTCTCAGGAGAGATGTAGAATCATAGAACCATGGAGCTTTACAGCACGGAAAGAGGCTGTTTCGGCCCATCGTGTCCGAGCAGGCCAACAAGAAGCTATCCAGCCTAATCCCACTTTCCAGCTCTTGGTCTGTAACCCTGCAGGTTACGGCACTTCAAGTGCATCCAATTACTTTTTAACTGTGGTGAGGGTTTCTGCCTCTACCACCCTTTCAGGCAGTGAGTTACAGACCCCCATAACCCTCTGCGTGAAGAAATTTCCCCTCAAATCCCCTCTAAACCTGCTACCAATTGCTTTCAATTTATGCACCCTGGTTGTTGACCCCGCTGCTAAGGGAAATAGGCCCTTTCTATTCACTATATCTAGGCCCCTCATAGTATTATACACCTCAATGAGGTCTCCCCTTAGCCTCCTCTGTTCCAAGGGGAAAAAAAACAGCCTATCCAATCTGTCCTCATAGCTAAGATTCTCCACTCCCGGCAATATCCTTGTAAATCTTCTCTGTACCCTCTCCAGTGCAATCACGTCCTTCCTGTAACATAGAAACATAGAAAATAGGTGCAGGAGTAGGCCATTCAGCCCTTCTAGCCTGCACCGCCATTCAATGAGTTCATGGCTGAACATGAAACTTCAGTACCCCATTCCTGCTTTCTCGCCATACCCCTTGATCCCCCTAGTAGTAAGGACCTCATCTAACTCCTTTTTGAATATATTTAGTGAATTGGCCTCAACAACTTTCTGTGGTAGAGAATTCCACAGGTTCACCACTCTCTGGGTGAAGAAGTTCCTCCGCATCTCGGTCCTAAATGGCTTACCCCTTATCCTTAGACTGTGACCTCTGGTTCTGGACTTCCCCAACATTGGGAACATTCTTCCTGCATCTAACCTGTCTAACCCCGTCAGAATTTTAAATGTTTCTATGAGGTCCCCTCTCATTCTTCTGAACTCCAGTGAATACAAGCCCAGTTGATCCAGTCTTTCTTGATAGGTCAGTCCCGCCATCCCGGGAATCAGTCTGGTGAACCTTCGCTGTACTCCCTCAATAGCAAGAATGTCCTTCCTCAGGTTAGGAGACCAAAACTGTACACAATACTCCAGGTGTGGCCTCACCAATGCCCTGTACAACTGTAGCAACACCTCCCTGCCCCTGTACTCAAATCCCCTTGCTATGAAGGCCAACATGCCATTTGCTTTCTTAACCGCCTGCTGCACCTGCACGCAGTACTCCAGTTGTGGCCTAACCAGTGTTTTATACAGTTCAAGCATAACCCCCGTGCTCTTATAATCTATGCCTCGGCCAATAAAGGCAAGCATTCCGTATGCCTTCTTAACCACCTTATCTACCTGGCCTGCTACATTCAGGGATCTATGGACATGCACTCCGAGGTCCCTTTATTCCTCTACACTTCTCAGTGTCCTACCATTTATTGGGTATTCCCTTTCCTTGTTAGTCCTCCCCAACTGCCTTACCTCACACTTCTCCGGATTAAATTCCATTTGCCACTGCTCTGACCAGTTGATTGATGTCTTCCTGCAGCCCGCAGCTTTCTTCTTCATTATCAACCACACAGTCGATTTTAGTATCATCTGGAGACTTCTTAATCATACCCCCATATTCAAGTCTAGATCATTGATGTAGATCACAAAAAGCGAGGGACCTAGTACTGAGCCCCGTGGACCCCACTGGAAATATCCTCCCAGTCACGAAAACACCCATCAACCGTGTCGGTCAATAAAATATTCTAAGGAGGTTGCGTGCCTCCATTTTAACTTCATTTTTTAATTTATTTTTTAACAGTTGCATGTTTCAGTTGTGTGTCCCAAACATTTGTTTGGAGAAAGGTTAGACAAGCAAGAAATATCAATCCGCTTTAAATGGGTCTAGTTTAGGAGCAACACAGTCTACTTCATGTTTCTGCACAAAAAGAGGAATCAGTGGGAAACGGGAACGTACTGTGCACACAGCGGAAGTAAAAGAAAACTAGCACCTGATCTCGCCCGCCTAAGGTGGCTGATTGATAAGAATGCTTGGAAGTAGAAAAGGCCATTTGGCCCATCAATCGTGCTCCATGGTTACTTGAGTCTCAATCGTGGAGTCACCCTCTTCTTCCCTCATCTCATACATCCGGACATATGAAAAAGAAAGTCAGTTAAAGTCCAACTGGGCCATCGAGCCCATTCTCTATTGTCATGGTTTCACTTCTTCATTACTGTGGAAAATACTGCAGACATGTCGCATATACGGGACAACAAGTCACAACGGAACCGGACGCGATAATCACATTAACATCAAAAGCAAACAAACGGAAAGTCAAAGACCGCCAACCTTCATAGGGTGCATAATCAGGTCAAAGAAAACATGAGCTGCCTTGTGACTACCACAATATGTTCTGGAAGACTGTGGCCTCAGATATGAGTCACCCTGTTATGTATCCCTTGGGAGCACTGTATAAAGCTGGTCACCCACACGGCATCTGCACTCTGGAGTCTAATTAAAGGAGCTAAGGTCACACTTGCTCATTGCTCACAGTACTCAGTTTCATCCTTTATTATGAACGTAACAATGGGCGACGAGGTAACGAACAACCGCGCGAAAATGGAAAGAACTGTTGGTATCCTGGAGAAATTCTCAGAAGGGGATGATTGGGAGGCCTTCATGGAGAGACTCGACCAATACTTCGTGGCCGATGAGCTGGAAGGGGACGAGAACGCTGCCAAACGAAGGACGATCCTCCTAACTGTCTGTGGGGCAACAACCTATGGCCTCATGAAGAATCTTCTAGCTCCAGTAAAACCAACAACCAAATCCTGTGAAGAATTGTGTACGCCGGTCCGGGAGCACCTAAATCCGAAAGAAAGCGTTTTGATGGCGACGTATCGGTTCTACACGTGTGCATTTACAGGGTGAAAAAAATGCACCAGTATTTGTTTGGTCTCAAGTTTGAGCTTGAAACTGACCATAAGCAACTCATATCACTATTCTCAGAGAGCAAAGGGATTAACACCAATGCCTCTGCCCGCATCCAAAGATGGGCTCTCCCGCTGTCGGCATACAGCTATGTAATCTGCCACAGACCAGGCACAGAGAACTGCGCTGATGCTCTCAGTCGGCTACCATTGCCCACCACCGGGGTGGAAATGGCACAGCCTGCAGACTTGCTCATGATGATGGATACATTCGAAAACGAAAAGTCACCCGTTACGGCCCGCCAGATCAGGACCTGGACCAGCCAGGATCCTTTACTGTCCCTGGTAAAAAACTGTGTCCTCCATGGGAGCTGGTCCAGTGTCCCAGCAGAGATGCAGGAAGAGATTAAACCGTTCCACAAGCGCAAAGACAAAATATCCTTGCAGGCGGACTGTCTTTTGTGGGGTAATCACGTGGTCTTTCCCAAGAAAAGCGAAGAAACGTTCATACGTGACCTACAGAGCACCCACCCAGGCATTGTAATGATGAAAGCCATAGCCAGGTGCCATGTGTAGTGGCCCGGCATCGACTCAGATTTAGAGTCATGTGTGCGCCAGTGCAACACTTGCTCTCAACTGAGCAATGCACCCAGAGAGGCACCGCTAAGTTTGTGGTCGTGGCCCTCCAAACCGTGGTCGAGGATCAACGTTGACTATGTGGCCCATTTCTAGGCAAAATGTTCTGGGTTGTCGTGGATGCTTATTGAAAATGGATTGAAGGTGTAATAATGTCTGTAAGCACGCCCACCGCCACCATCGAAAGCCTACCAGCCATATTTGCCACACACGGCCTGCCTGATGACAATGGGCTGTGTTTCACCAGTGCTGAATTCAAGGAATTCATGACCCGCAATGGGATCAAGCACGTCACATCTGCCCCGTTCAAGCCCGCACCTAAAGGCCAGGCAGAACGGGCAGTTCAGTCCATCAAGCAAAGCTTGAAACGCGTGTCAGAAGGCTTCCTGCAGACCCGACTGTCCCGAGTTCTGCTTAGCTACCGCACCAGACCCCACTCGCTCACCAGGGTTCCCCCAGCCGAGCTGCTCATGAAAAGGGCGCTCAAAACAAGGCTCTCTCTTGTCCACCCTGATCTCTATGATCACGTTGAGGGCAGGCGGCATCAACAAAGTATGTACCATGATCGCGCTATTTTGTCACGCGATATTGAAATCAATGACCCTGTGTTTGTACTCAATTATGGGCATGGTCCCAAATGGCTCACTGGCACATTCATAGCCAAAGAAGGGAGTAGGGTGTTTCAGGTCAAATTGGCCAATGGACTAATGTACAGAAAGCATTTGGACCAAATCAAATTGCGGTTCACTAACAGCTAAGAGCAACCCGAAGAGGACACTACCAACTTCGACCCTCCAACACATACACAAGTGGCAACCGACATCATGGTTGACCACAAAGCCAAACTCACCAGCCCCAGCAGCCCGGCAAGGCCTGCATTTGTACCGAGACGATCGACAAGGGAGCAAAAAGCCCCAGATCGTCTCACCCTGTGAATAAGTGTACTATTGACTTTATGAGGGAGTGATGTTATGTATTTAACCCTTGGCAACCTGTATCACACCACCACCAGAGGGCCTACCTGTTGGAGTCCCAAGGGATCCCAGCATCCCTTGGGAGCACTGTATATAAGCAGGTCACCCACGAGGTACCGGCTCTCTGGAGTCTAATTAAAGGAACTAAGGTCACACTTGCTCATAGAACATAGAAACATAGAAAATAGGTGCAGGAGTAGGCCATTCGGCCCTTCTAGCCTGCACCGCCATTCAATGAGTTCATGGCTGAACATCCAACTTCAGTACCCCATTCCTGCTTTCTCGCCATACCCCTTGATCCCCCTAGTAGTAAGCACTACATCTAACACCTTTTTGAATATATTTAGTGAATTGGCCTCAACAACTCTCTGTGGTAGAGAATTCCACAGGTTCACCACTCTCTGGGTGAAGAAGTTTCTCCTCATCTCGGTCCTAAATGGCTTACCCCTTATCCTTAGACTGTGACCCCTGGTTCTGGACTTCCCCAACATTGGGAACATTCTTCCTGCATCCAACCTGTCTAAACCCGTTAGAATTTTAAACGTTTCTATGAGATCCTCTCTCATTCTTCTGAACTCCAGTGAATACAAGCCCAGTTGATCCAGTCTTTCTTGATATGTCAGTCCCGCCATCCCAGAAATCAGTCTGGTGAACCTTCGCTGCACTCCCTCAATAGCAAGAATGTCCTTCCTCAAGTTAGGAGACCAAAACTGTACACAATACTCCAGGTGTGGCCTCACCAAGGCCCTGTACAACTGTAGTAATACCCCCCTGCCCCTGTACTCAAATCCCCTCGCTATGAAGGCCAACATGCCATTGCTCACAGTACTCACTTTCATCCTTTATTATGAGCATAACACACCCCATGGGCAGGTTGGGGCATGTAGACTAAGTCTAAGAATTATATAAATGTAGAGAGAAAAGGCTAGTCAACCAGAGAGAACCTTGGAGCAATACCTCGAGAAGCAGGGACCTTAAGTTAGGAACTTGAAGCGGGACACCAGAACGGAGACTGATCACCTCTGTTTAAACGGGTAATATAGTACAGAAGGTGTGAGGCTTGTGTGGTTTGCTTGTCTGTATTTCACTATTTGCTATTAAAGTTTTTCACTGGAATAGATGGGACTTGTTTCAATTATTCTCGACACTGAACCATAGGTGTTGTAGTACAGTGGTGAACTACTGGTCAATCTGACACTCAGTTCACAAAGTCACAGCCAAAATATTGCAACAATTACCTTCATCCGGCCTTTTGTCCAACACACACCGCCCAGCTGATATGATCACCTGCGAGAGGCAAAGGAACACCAGAGAAGAACCAATGGGCCAATTTAGGAAAAAAAAGTTTGAAAAATTCCTCTCCAACCTCCAAAGGCAATCAAACAAGTTCCAGACGTGCGCAGTGACTGGGAGACACATTTCCTAATACCCACCTACCATCAGTTATATTGGCTACTCTCAGAACCCCTCCAGCTCTCTTTGGAACCCATGCAGTGAATCGCTATGCTGGCAACTTGCTCCGAGATCAACAACTCTGTGAAAAGTACAATCTCCCAATATCTAATGCCTGTTCTGTGCTTATATAGCTTATATTTATATCCCCTTATCCTTCGTTATCTATCTAGCTCACATAGCCTATCTGTCATGTATCCTACTTGGGAACTGTTTGCACTATTACAAGGTGTGTCACCAGAGGGCACAGCAGTGAGAGACTTGTAGGTTACCTGTACAGGTGTGCCTGGCCTAGTATAAAAGGCAGGCCACCAGATGTGATCCTCACTCTGGAGTTATCAATAAAGGACTAAGGTCACTACAGTTCAAGCACAACATATTGCCTCGTGGAGTCATTATCAGAGCATCTAAAGACATAACACTATCCACATGGACTGGGTCTAATCCTTTCATTATTTTAAAGACCTCAATCAAATCTCCTTGAACTGCGCGCTGTTCCAGCATAACAAGCCCCAGCTCTCTCAGCCTATCGTGGTAACTGAGGGCCATTAAACTAGTATCAATCTAGTGGTCTTCCTCTCAACCTTTTCCAGGGCCTCCAAATTATCCAGAATTGAATCATTGGCTCTCCAGATGCCGGGGGAGGTAAAAGGGTTACATCAGTTGTTGAGAGACTGAATGTTGCATTTGCTGTGATCCTCTTTTTTTTTAGCTGTAGAATTCCCTCTCCACCTCTTCGCCTTTAGCTGCTGCTGAAAACATACCGCCATATAATCCACCATGTTTTTTTTTTAATTAATTCACGGGATTTGAGCATAGCTGGCAAGGCCAGCATTTATTGCCACCCCTAATTGCCCTTGAGAAGGTGATGGTGAGCCACCTTCTTGAACCGCTGCAGTCCATGAGTTGAAGGGACTCCCACCGACATTCCCTTTAAGCTGTGTGGCCGCAGGCTCTGCAGGTCCCGTGCAGCCGGTGAGCCAGCTTTTAAATAGAAAATCCACGTACGTGCCCCAAAAAATTAGAGGGAACATTGACTCCCACAGTGCTGTTGGGGAGGGAGTTCCAGGATTTTGACTCAGCGACGATGAAGGAACGGCCGATATATTTCCAAGTCACGATGGTGTGTGACTTGCAGTGGGTGCTGTTCCCATGCGCCTGCTATCCTTGTCCTTCTAGGTGGAAGATGTTGCGGGTTTGGGAGGTGCTGTTGAATGTGAGGGGACCAAAACTGGAAACAGCAATCTAGATGCGACTTGATGCCTTGTACAGAGTCAGAATAGTATTTCTTGTTTTGTAATTAATTGTCCTAACACTCCATTTTGTTTTGCAATAGCATCGTGATATTGGTCATGGACCTTCATTGACTTGTGCACTATAATCCATATAATCATGGCAGAGGTGCGGCGAATGTTTGTCGCGGAGGAGCGGCGAGAGATCGTGGCGGAGGTACGGCGAATGAGGGTACAGGGCCCAGAAGAGGCGAGGGCCCAGGGGCAGCACGGGCCAGCCCACACGGCTATGTGTGCGCACTAGGTCCGTGCAGCAGAGCACGTCTCCAGTCATCCTGGTTCAACCCTTGCCACTGGACAAAGACCTAGCTCTGCCAAGCCCGTGTGGTGGCTGGTGTGCAACGGTCACCAAACGTTAAAAAAATCCACGCACAGGCATCTTCCACCCCCTCAATTGGAGTTCAGGACTGGAACATCGGGTCCTACATTGAAACACCTGTGAACTCTCGTGGAAGCAAGTCATCCTCGTTCGAGGGATCACCTATGATGATGATGATCCATAGGTGCATCTCCCATTCAGCAGTCTCATCTTTTTCTATTTTTTTTATTTTTCAGAGAGGACATTTTATTTAACTCACTCAACATGCTGCAATTTGGCTGTCCATCAACAGTGTTCACATTTCAAAAGTGTATAGGTATGGGAATTAATTTATTAACCAATTTTCTAGTGTGCTGATCTGCTTCCTTCTGCTATTGTAGAGTGTAAACAGTTAACCATCAGTTATGGTATCTGTGGAATGTTTATTGATAACCATCACCACTATATTGCATCTCTAATAAAGCGAAAAATGTCAATCATTCATTTACCATAAAAAGAATCAGCACATAACCATAGTGGTTTAATCGGCTTGTTTGTGCTTTGGTGTGCAACAGCCACTAAACCAATCACAAGTGTGATATTTCATAGAAATTCACTTCTCAAAAGCTTACATTTCTACCAGAGCACAAATGCAGAGTTCTGCTATCTTTTCCAACCCACGTTTTTTTTCTGGAAACGCAGAGAAGAAGAGAGAAACAAATTTCAGTCCGTGATGTTTGAAAGAGTTCCATTTGCATGCCTTCAACTTACAAGTATAAATATCATGTTATACAGTGTAATACAGTGGACCCTTTTTAAGCTGAATCTGTAACAATTCCAGTAAATAATATGATGTGTTTCCTGGAAATGCAGCAGAGCAATGTTCAGTCCCAAACATTGCAACAAAGCTGAATCTCAGTGGGGAACAGGGCCGTACAGAGAAGACAAAAGATTCTTCATTGTGGGTTCTTCATGTGGCCTCAGCAAGGATCAGTCACCTGATTCTTTTCAGCAAATCTTCATTTTTCTCCTCTTGCGGAATGGCGATCGTTCCAACAACGGCTTCAAAGCCAGCATTGTTTATTGGGCAAATGGCCAGAAAAAGAGAAGATTGCATGAGTGAGGTTAACATAAACTCTCTTAGCCCCAGCTGGTCAGCAGCCTGGCAGATGGTTTCACATGTGTCTGCCACGTCATCTACAAGAATGGCCACTCGGCTTTTCACTCCACCAATGAGTACCGTTCTATCCACCTCATTTGCCTTCTGTCATTTCTGCTCCTGTGAGGATGCTCACAGGGTTGTAGAGCTGTTGCCACCCTGTGCGGAGGGGTGCGGGTAGGTCCGAAGGCCTCCTCGTAGGACTGTTCCTGGGCACGGCCAAGGGTGGCCATCAGCCGGTCCAGGCAGCGGGCGGTCGAGGGGGTCGTTCAGCCCGACTGCCTGCCTCTCTTCCGCGCTTACATCCGAGCCAGGGTGTCCCTGGAGATGGAGCACGTGGTGTCCACCGGTATTCCGCGAGAGGTGGGCACCGGAGGGACTGGAGTGCATCATCACCCCCGGCAACCAAATTTTAATTTGATTTTATATGTTTTAAAGTTTAATTTGTTTTTATTGCCGGTTTTAGTGTCCACCCAGTCAGGGGGCAGTTGTATAATTTGCCTCTTGCTGCCCTAAAAAAAACCACAAAAAAAAAACACAAAAAACCCCCCCAAGGAAACAAAAAGGGCATCTGAAAAGTGTTTGGAGTTCCCCCCCCCCCCCCACCCCCCGCCACCTTTAATAAGAGGGCACTTGATTTAATTGTTTTTGCAACAAAAAGAGTTGTAAAGCTGTTGCCATTAACCGGTCCAGGCAGCAGACGATCGAGGAGGTCGTTCAGCCCGACTGCCTGCCTCTCTTCCGCGGTTACATCCGAGCCAGGGTGTCCCTGGAGATGGAGCACACGGTGTCCACCAATACGCTCGCCGCCTTCCGCAAGAGGTGGGCGCCGGAGGGACTGGAGTGCATCATCACCCCAGGCAACCAAATGTTAATTTGATTTTATATGTTTTAAAGTTTAATTTGTTTTATTGCCGGGTTTTAGTGTCCCCTCATTTTTGCCAGGGGGCACTTGTATAATTTGTGGTTTTAGTGGCCAAAAAACCCACCAAAAAACCCCCCCCAAAAAAAGGGCACTTGAAAACTGTTTGGAGTATGTGTGTGTCCCCCTCCTTTAATAAGGGGGCACTTGATTTAATGTTTATTTATTGTTCTCTCAAAATAGTTGTAGAGCTGTTGCGGCAGGTCAGAAGGCCTCCTCGTGGGCCTGCTCCTGGGCATGGCCAAGGTGGCCATCAACGGTCCAGGCAGCGGGCGGTCGAGGGGGTCGTTCAGCCGGTCTGCCTGCCTCTCTTCCGCGGTTACACCCGAGCCAGGGTGTCGCTGGAGATGGAGCACACGGTGTCCACCGGTACGCTCGCGGCCTTCCGCAAGAGGTGGGCACCGGAGGGACTGGAGTGCATCATTTTAACCGGGAACAGAATTTTAATTTGATTTGATTTGATTTGATTTGACAAAGGTTCCCTTTATGTTGAATTGTTAATTTGTGTTTTTGGTGCTCTCAAAAAAAAACAAGAGGGCACTTGAATGAAAGTTTCTGGAGTGTAACCCCCCCCCCCACTTTTAATCAGGGGGCACTTGATTATTGTTCTACTTAAAATAGTTGTAGAGCTGTTGAGTTGGGAGTGGCTAAACCAGTCACGTGATGTTCACAAAACTCAATAAAACCCCAGCCAGTTGGGTTCAGGGGATCCACGATGAGGTATGCAATTGTGAGCCTGGTGGATGAACTGGTAATGTGCAGGATGATTGTTAAACCTTTGTTAATAAACCAACTAGTTCATAATAGCAACGTGTTGCTATGAATTCTTAAGCAAAGAACCCATGAAGCAAATACATTACACCTCCCTCCTTTCTTTGTGGATCAACAACTTTATATAGCGCCTTTAACATCCCACAGGAGCATTATTAAACAAAATTTGACACCGAGCCACATAACCAGACATTAGGACAGGTGACCAAATGCTTGGTCAAAGAGGTAGGATTTATGCAGCCTTTTAAAGGAGGAGAGAGAGATAGAGAGACAGAGAGGCTTGGGGAGAGAATTCTAGAGCTTAAAAAAAGAGGATCAGAGCCAAAAAACTGTAGGGCCAGCAGTTCTAATAAATTGTTCAATTTTAATAGGGCTTTTGATGCTGTTCCAACCTTGTCTCCTAAAAGCCTCCTTTTAAGAAAAAAATTAAGATTTGCATTTCTATAGCGCCTTTCACGACCACCAGATGTCCCAAAGCACTTTGCAGCCAATGAAGTACTTTTGGAGTGCAGTCACTGTTGTAATGTGGGAAGAAAATGGCAGCGAACAGCAATGGATCCCAGTCCTGTCCACACAGCCAGGTAGACCATGACTGGAGGCTCAAAGGCACATGGGGCAACGTGAGCCAAGGGGACACAGGTGGTCGGAGTCTGGACCCGACTGAAATAGCCTGACCGAGCCTTTACACACCGCCAGCGTCACACAGCCCGATAGACGGTTCAGAGTTTGATGCTGGTGTGATTTTTGTTGTAGTTGTTGCTTTGTTACCTCTGCTGATGAGACCAGTGAGCTGTGCTCGAAAAAATCTAAGAGACTGCCTGACAGCTAAAAAATCTTTCAATAAAATACCACTCGACTCACCGATAAAGCAGTATTTTTGCCGAGGGTTCTGCCGCCTGGGCTGTGCTCAGTTCATTGATGTGGTTAAGAAATTGCACAAAGACCAATTCAAAATATTGTTCAGTCACAACTTCCTTCAGCAAACAGCAAATTGTGCAATAATTAAGCTAATTAGCATGATGTGCAATAGCTCGTTTCAACTGCGTAGCATTACTCATACAGTATTACATAATCTGTAACCACTATTGAAGCCTCTAACGAACACAGCTGTTATGACATTCTATAATCTAGGAGTCATACAGCACTGTAGAAAAATGCATGTGGTGCAGAAGAACATGAGAACATAAGGAATAGGAGCAGGAGTAGGCCATTTGGCCCCTCGAGCCTGCTTCACCATTCAATAAGATCATGGCTGATCTGATCCTGGCTTCAACTCCACTTCCCTGCCCACTCCCCATAACCCTTCACTCCCTTTATCGTTCAAAAATCTGTCTATCTCCGCCTTAAATATATTCAATGACCCAGCCCCCACAGCTCTCTGGGGCAGAGAATTCCACAGATTTACAACCCTCGGAGAGAAGAAATTCTTTTGTTATTTCCCTGATGGGGAGGACTATGATATGCTGCTATGTAACATGCTTTCTGTCTATCTAATGACGTTAAATTTAATGCAATAAATTCTGGAGATTTTTTTTTCCAGCTATGTCTTATTATTTGTTCTTTCTGATAAAGTCTGCCTGAGCAATTCGCTGTTCGCAGCTGACAGGGCGGACGAGATTTGTCCTCCTACCAACGCCAACTCTATATCCTTCTTGTATTGATTCAAGAGTCTGGTTACTGTAAACTCACTCGGGTGAAACAGGATCCATCTTTATTCCAGCCCGAGAGTGCCAGTGTGACAAAGACACCCAGCTTATATACAGGTGGCCAAGCACACATGCCACATGTGTACAGTCCGATGACCTCCGACCGCTGCGCCCTCTGGTGTCTGGTGACCCCCAAGCATTAATACATAACAACATCCCCCTTTCAAAATCTTAACAACAGTCTTTTTACAAATTAAGATGGTCTGGGCTTTCCTCTCACGAGTTGGTCGTCTCAGTTCAACTTTGGCTCTTGGCGAGCGTTCTGAGTCCGTTGAGACTGAGGGCTGAGTAGCCGATCTGATGGGAGTGGCCATGATCACATCAGAGACTGAAGGTTCAGAGTCAGTGATGTTGCCAGAGTCCTCTGATGAGTGAACAATGGTTGGTTGGTCACTGACTGCATCTTCCTCACTCGGTTCCAGTTCATCAGTGTGCCGCAGTTTAATCTGGCCAAGGTGTTTCCTGCATGTTTGCCCATTCTTGAGCACGATAATAAACACTCTGTTACCCTCTTTGGCCGTAACAGTGCCGGCGATCCATTTTGGACCTTGACCATAGTTCAGTACATAAACCGGATCATTGACCGAGATGTCACGTGACACGGCAGCACGATCATGACACCATTACTGACTTTGACGTCTGCTTTCAACACGATCATTCAAATCAGGATGAACAAGAGAAAGCCTGGTCTTGAGATTTCTCTTCCTCAGTAGTTCAGCAGGAGGAACCCCAGTAAGCGTATGAGGTCTTGACCTGTAACTGAGCAATATACATGACAACCGTCTCTGCAGTGAGCCCTGAGTTACAGGTTTCATACTTTGCTTGATCGTTTGAATGGCACACTCTGCTTGACCATTAGAAGCAGGTTTGACTGGAGCTGATCTCACATGTCTGATGCCGTTGAGTTTCATGAACTCCTGGAACTCAAGACTTGTGAAGCAAGATCTGTTGTCGCTCACAATAATGTCAGGCAAACCTGATACAAAGGCTCTCAATGGTAGTTGTAGACGTGCTGGATGACATAATAACACACTCTATCCACTTAGAATATGCATCTACTACGACAAAAAACATCTTTCCTTGGAACGGGTCCGCAAAATCAATGTGGATCCTCGTGCATGGTTTGGATGGCCACGACCAAAGATTCAGCGGAGATTCTGCTGGTACTTTACTTAGCTGCATGCAAGTATTGCGCTGATGCAAGCATGATTCCAGATCCGAGTTAATTCCAGGCCACCATACATGAGACCTAGCAATGTACTTCATCATGACAATACCAGGATGAGTGCTATGAAGTTTACGTACAAATTTTTCTCTACCTTTCTTCGGCATGATTACACAGTAAACAGACTGACTGAATGGACAGCTCATCCTTGCGACAGTTGTAAGGTTTTGTCTCCTCACGCATCTCCATAGGTATGGCAAACCAATCAAAACTGAGTACACACTGTTTCACAACCAATAAAATAGGGTCATGGCTGGTCCAGATCCCAACTTGTTGAGCAGTGACAGGAGTTCCTTCACTCTCAAAAGCATCCATTACTAACAGTAGATCTGCAGGTTGAGGCATCTCCATCTCAGTTGTGGATAAGGGCAGATGACTCAGTGCACCGGCACAATTCTTAGTGCCAGGTCTGTGACGGATGACGTAATCATAGGCAGACAATGTCGGTGCCCACCTTTGAATGCGGGACGATGCATTGGTATTGATACCTTTGTTTTCCGCAAACAATGAAATGAGTGGCTTGTGTTCCATTTCTAGTTTAAAAACAAAGACCAAACAGGTATTGGTGCATTTTTTTACCCCATACACACAGGCCAAAGCTTCTTTCTCTACCATACTGTAAGCTCTTTCCGCTTTAGACAGACTTCTCGAAGCATAAGCAACAGGTTGTAGCTTGCCCGATTCATTTGCTTGTTGGAGTACGCAGCCAACCCCATATGATGAAGCATCATAGGCCAATACAAGACGCTTACATGGATCATAATAAACAAGCAACTTGTTTGAACATAGCAGATTCTTGGCTTTCTCAAGGGCTCTATCTTGAGACGCACCCGAGACCCAGTTGTCGCCTTTTCTTCGTAACATATTATAAGAGAAAAATTTGGCATTAGGGGTACCAGCGGGACAAGGGTTAAAGTGCTGGTTCCTGTACCGACCCATAAGGAGGTAAAGGTAAAAGGCCTCTCTTTGGCCTTGTACATTCCAGTACCAAGACTCCAGAAGTTATTAATTCAACATGTACCAGGACATTAGATAATATTCCGACAGGATACGATGTGAGAACCTAAACAGACATTGATAAGACCTTGCGAAGAGGCTCGAGGCAGACTCACGGGCACCAAGGAGAATCCGCAAATTCTAACCTAATGATATCATTCTGGGTACGGTCTAAGATGGTCACAAGATCATGACCTGTCACTCCGAGCTCATGGTCTGTCAATCCAAAGTAGCACCGATAAGGTAGTCCAATTAGAGATCTAGGGAGGTCTTGACCGGGAGCGGAGGGGTTTTTGAAATGTATAAAAGATGTATGATTGTGCTGTTCGGGGAGCATCTCCACTCACAGGCGGCTGTGATGAGAGGTGTTCCCAGACGTTCGTAATAAAAGATCGTTATACCTTGCCATTCGTCTCTGTCTGCTAACTTCGAGAACTGCTACGCGGGTTGGGGCGAGCATCGACCCTCTATATCAGGGGGCCCGCTCGTGGGAGGAGAAGCCTTCCCAATTCCCCCGACGCACATGCAATGGCTCTAGTAAAGTGCTCAATCTGGGTAAGAAATTACCGAAGTAGTTGAGTAGCCCAAGGAACGAACGCAGCTCCGTCACATTCTGAGGTCTGGGTGCATTTTTGACGGCCTCGGTTTTCGAATCAGTGGGCCTGATGCCATCAGCAGCAATCTTCCTCCCGAGGAATTCGACTACAGGTGCCATGAATGCATACTTCGAACGTTTCAGCCTGAGTCCCACTTTATCCAGACGCTGTAGGACTTCTTCAAGATTGTTCAGATGTTCAGCAGTGTCGCGACCTGTGACCAGAATGTCATCTTGAAACACGACAGTTCTAGGAACGGACTTCAGTAAACTCTTCATATTCCTCTGAAATATGGCTGCAGCCAAACGAATCCCAAAAGGACACCTGTTGTAGATGAACAGTCCTTTATGGGTGTTGATGCAGGTGAGTTTCTTTGAAGTGTTGACAAGCTCCTGGGTCATATAGTCCGATGCCAGATCCAGTTTAGTGAACTACTTTCCACCAGCTAGCATGGTGAACAGGTCATCAGCCCTCGGTAACGGATACTGATCCTGTTTCGAAAATCGGTTAATCATAACCTTGTAGTCTCCACAAATCCTGATAGTGCCATCACTCTTCAACGCAGAAACAATGGGACGAGCCCACTCATTAAACTCAACCGGTGATATGATCCCTTCACGCTGGTGTCTGTCAAGCTCAATTTCAACCTTCTCCCTCATTATGTACGGAACAGACCGAGCTTTGTGATAGACAGGCTTTGCATTGGAGTCCAGGTGAATCTGCACCTTTGCTCCTGTAAAATTACCAATGCCCAGTTCAAACAAAGAAGGAAACGTTTTCAATACTTGAGCACACAAAGTATCATTCACCGAGGACAACATCTTGACATCATTCCAGTTCAGCTTGATTTTCTCGAGCCAATTCCTGCCGAACAGCGTTGGACCATTACCTGGGATAATCTATAATGGTAGTTCATGAACCACACCGTCACATGACACCTCGATTGCTGCACTGCCGAGCACCGGTATGAGTTCCTTAGTGTAAGTACACAACCTGACATTGACTGGACTCAGCTTCGGTTTCGCAGCCTTAGTGTCCCACAACTTGTCGAATGTCCTTTGGCTCATTATCGACTGGCTCACAACCGTGTCCAGCTCCATTGATATAGGCACGCCATTCAGCTTCACATTAACGACTATCGGCTAGCTCTTGCTCAGGAACGAATACAGTCCATTCACTTCCTCCTTGGGTTGCGTATCCGGGCCATCACTGAACTGGTCCCCATCAACAATGTGGTGAGCTGCACCACACTTGCTCCGTTGTGGACACATCCTGTGACGATGCCCCACTTTCGAACATCCATTTCATGAGTATTGTCTAAACCGACACTGATGAGGCCGATGATTGCCCCCACAACGCCAACAGGGTGAAATCTGGATCGAACCAGTTGGCTGGCTCTGAGCAACGGCAGCTCTGCCCGAAGACGACGCCATCTTGTTTATAGTACTTGCCGTAGAACTCCGACTCGTCGATGATACCTGCCTCAAATTATCATCCGTCGTGATGCATGCCTGGGCAGTCGCGATGGTCTTTTTCAAATCCAGCGTCTCTGCAGCCAACAGCTTCCTGAGGATCGCATCATGGCTGATGCCTATCACGAAGACATCACGTAGCATGTCTTCCAGCATGTTCCTGAACTTACACGGCTCAGCAAGACATCGCAGGTCAGCGACAAATCACGACACGACCAGTCCCTCAGCACGAACATGCGTGTAGAAACGGTAGTGTGATATGATGATCCCCTCTTTTGGCTTCAGATGGTTACCCACCAACGTACACAATTCCTCGTACCCTTTTTCCACCGGACGTACAGACGAGAAAAGATTCTTCATGAGGCTGTAAATTTTCAGACCACAAACGATAAGGAGAACTGCCCTGCGCTTAACTGCGTCGGCCTCTGCCTGCATGTCGTTGGCCACAAAATACTGATCCAGGTGGTCGACAAAATCCACCCAATCCTCACCCTCCACGAATCTCTCCAGGATTCCAACAGTGCCCATTGTGCATGCAAAGGTTCTTAAATTACCTCGTCGCCAATTGTAATGACTCAAGAGTCTGGTTACTGTAAACTCACTCAGGCGCAACCTGATCCATCTTTATTCCAGCCCAAGAGTGCCAGCGTGACAAAGACACCCAGCTTATATACAGATGACCAAGCACACATGCCACATGTGTACAGTCCGATGACCTCCGATCGCAGCGCCCTCTGGTGTCTGGTGACCCTCAAGCATTAATACATAACACTTCTGTTAGGAGGTGAGCCTGGGCTCAACTAATCCATCAGTTGTACCCTCACAACCTGCCTCAGCTCAAGGTCTTCTTCTGAGAATTAGGTGAATTAGGAATCTCGCCACATTGGTCTTGTTTTATTGAACAAGCACCATGGCCACATGTCACCAAGTGTGAGTTTCAAAAAACCTGCAGATTATAGAGGAGAGCATGATCAGTGGAGGTAGGAAGTTCCATACTTCTGAGGTCCTGAGAACAGAAGCTGACAAGATAAGTACAGATGAGGAAGGCCATTCAGCCCATCTACATTCATCCATCCAGAGAGATACTCATGTCTCCCCACTGTAATGTTGAATCGTTTTTTAATTGTTTCTATGGTTTTTGACATGTTTCCACATGTTGGTCACTCTACGTGTGATAAAGAATTTCATGATAATTTCCCTCCATCATAAGGTCAGAAGTGGGTATATTAGCTGATGATTGCACAGTGTTCAGTTCCATTCACAACTCCTCTGATAATGGAGCAGTCCATGCCTGCATGCAGCAAGACCTGGACGACATTCAGGCTTGGGCTGATAAGTGGCAAGTAACATTTGCACCACACAAGTGCCAGGCAATGACTATCTCCAACAAGAGAGAGTCTAATCACCGCACATTCAATGCCATTACCATCACCGAATCCCCCACCATCAACATCCTGTGGGTCACCATTAACCAGAAACTTAATTGGACCATTCACATAAATACTGTGGCTACAGGAGCGGATCAGTGGCTGGGTATTCTGCGGCGAGTGACACATCTCCTGACTCCCAAAAGCCTTTCCACCAGCTACAAGGCAGAAGTCAGGAGTATGATGGAATACGCTCCACTCACAACTCGAACAACATTCAAGAAGCTCGACACCATCCAGGACAAAGCAGCCCGCTTGATCGGCACCCATCCACCGCCTTAAGTATTCACTCCCTCTACCACCAGCGCACCATGGCTCCAGTGTGTACCATCTACAAGATGCACTGCAGCAACTCGCCAAGGCTTCTTCAACACCACCTCCAAAACCCGCGACCTCTACCACCTAGAAGGACAAACGCAGCAGGCGCATGGGAACACCATCACCTGCAAGTTTTTTCTAAATTACACACCATCCTGACTTGGAAATATATTACCGTTCCTTCATTCTCGTTGGGTAAAAATCCTGGAACTCCCTCCCTAACAGCACTGTGGGAGCACCTTCACCACACGGACTGCAGCAGTTCAAGTAGGTGGCTCACCACCACCTTCTCAAGCGCAATTAGGGATGGGCAATGTGGTGTATGTAGCACACAAATCACTGACTCCACACGGTCTGGTGTTGATCTAACTGCTGTGACCTTAGTCCTTTATTGAACAGCTCCAGAGTGGCCTCCAGGTGTTTTGGGCAGCCTTTTATACTGCCTCGTGCAGGTACTTTCAGGTCTCCCACCACAGCGCCCTCTGTGGTGCACCATTGTACTTATATTATACATTTACTGTACTAGGGCAATACACAACAGGCAACACTTGGAAAGCAAAATTCGGTCAGGCAGAGTCAGCATGGATTTATGAAGGGGAAGTCATGTTTGACAAATTTGCTGGAATTCTTTGAGGATGTAACGAGCAAGGTGGATAAAGGGGAACCAGTGGATGTGGTGTATTTGGACTTCCAGAAGGCATTTGACAAGGTGCCACTTAAAAGGTTACTGCACAAGATAAAAGTTCACGGGGTTGGGGGTAATATATTAGCATGGATAGAGGATTGGCTAACGAACAGAGAACAGAGAGTCGGGATAAATGGTTCATTCTCTGGTTAGCAATCAGTAACGAGTGGTGTGCCGCAGGGATCAGTCCTGGGACCCCAACTATTTACAATCTATATTAACGACTTGGAAGAAGTGACCGAGTGTAACGTAGCCAAGTTTGCTGATGATACAAAGATGGGAGGAGAAGCAATGTGTGAGGAGGATACAAAAAATCTGCAAAAGGACATAGACAGGCTAACTGAGTGGGCAAAAATTTGGCAGATGGAGTATAATGTTGGAAAGTGTGAAGTCATGCACTTTGGCAGAAAAAATCAAAGAGCAAGTTATTATTTAAATGGAGAGAAATTGCAAAGTGCTGCAGTACAGCGGGACCTGAGATACGTGCAAGAAACACAAAAGGATAGTATGCAGGTACAGCAAGTGATCAGGAAGGCCAATGGAATCTTGGCCTTTATTGCAAAGGGGATGGAGTATAAAAGCAGGGCAGTCTTGCTACAGGGTATTGGTGAGGCCACACCTGGAATACTGTGTGCAGATTTGGTTTCCATATTTATGAAAGGATATCCTTGCTTTGGAGGCAGTTTAGAGAAGGTTCACCAGGTTGATTCCGGAGATGAGGGGGTTGACTTATTAGGAAAGATTGAGTAGGTTGGGCCTCTACTTATTGGAATTCAGAAGAATGAGAGATGTCTTGCAAGGGGCTTGACAAGGTAGATGCAGAGAGGATGTTTCCTCTGATAGGGGAGACTAGAACTAGAGGGCATAATCTTAGAATAAGGGGCTGCCCATTTAAAATTGAGATGAGGAGAAATTTCTTCTCTCAGAGGGTTGTGAATCTGTGGAACTCACTGCCTCAGAGAGCTGTGGAAGCTAGGACAGTGAATAAATTTAAGACAGAAATAGACAATTTCTTAAACGATAAGGGGGATAAGAGGTTATGGGGAGCAGGCAGGGAAGTGGCGTTGAGTCCATGATCGGATCAGCCATGATCTTATTAAATGGCGGAGCAGGCTCGAGGGGCCATATGGCCTACTCCTGCTCCTATTTCTTATGTTTTTATAAATGCTGGCCTTGCAGGCGACGCCCACATCCCACGCATGGATTAAACAAAAAGTCATTTTACTGGTTTGAGCCTGCATCCACCAGAGATTCGTGTGCAAAATCAAAGCACATGGTATTGGGGGTAATGTACTGACGTGGATAAAGAACTGGTTGGCAGATAGGAAGCAGAGAGTCGGGATAACCGGGTCCTTTTCAGAATGGCAGGCAGTGATCAGTGGAGTGCCACAGGGCTCAGTGCTGTGACCCCAGCTCTTTACAATATATATTAATGATTTAGATGATGGAATTGAGTGTAATATCTCCAAGTTTGCAGATGACACTAAGCTGTGAGGAGGACACTAAGAGGCTGCAGGGTGACTTGGACAGGTTAGGCGAGTGGGCAAATACATGGCAGGTGCAGTATAATGTGGATAAATGTGAGGTTATCCACTTAGGGGGCAAGAACACAAAGCAGAATATTATCTGAATGATGGCAGATTAGGAAAAGGGGAAGTGCAATGAGACCTGGGTGTCATGGTTCATCAGTCATTGAAAGTTGGCATGCAGGTACAGCAGGCAGTGAAGAAGGCAAATGGTATGTTGGCCTTCATAGCTAGGGGATTTGAATACAGGAGCAGGGAGGTCTTACTGCATTGTACAGGGCCTTAGTGAGGCCTCATCTGGAATATTGTGTTCAGTTTTGGTCTCCGAATCTGAGGAAGGACGTTCTTGCTATTGAGGGATTGCAACGAAGGTTCACCAGACTGATTCCAGGGATGGCTGGGCTGTCATATGAGGAGAGACTGGATCAACTGAGCCTTTATTCACTGGAGTTTAGAAGGATGAGAGGAGTCTCATAGAAACATATAAGATTCTGACGGGACTGGACAGGTTAGATGCGGGAAGAATGTTCCCGATGTTGGGGAAGTCCAGAACCAGGGGACATAGACTTAGGTTAAGGGGTAGGCCATTTAGGCCTGAGATGAGGAGAAACTTCTTCACTCAGCGAGTTGTTAACCTGTGGAATTCCCTGCCGCAGAGAGTTGTTGATGCCAGTTCATTGGATATATTCAAGAGGGAGTTAGATATGGCCATTACGGCTAAGGGGATCAAGGGGTATGGAGAGAAAGCAGGAAAGGGGCACTGAGGGAATGATCAGCCATGAACTTATTGAATGGTGGTGCAGGCTCGAAGGGCCGAATGGCCTACTCCTGCACCTATTTTCTATGTTTCTATGTTTCTACTTCCAAACTTTAATTTTAAATAATATTCTGAGTTAATTTTTTGTACCTTTAACCATGGCTGCAAGATAGAAAGCAGTGGTAAAGGTTGGCAGAAGGTGAGAAGTGGGGTCCCACATTGCTCAGTGCTGGGACCACTGTTCACTACTTATATTAACGATTTAGAGTTTGGAATCAAAAACACAATTTCTAAATTTGCGGATGACACCAAATTGGGGGGATAGTCAATACTGAGGAGGACTGCAACAAATTACAGGATATTAATAAACTCACAGAAGGAGCATATAATTGGCAAATGAATTTCAATACAGATAAGTGTGCGGTATTACATTTTGGTAAGAAAAATAAGGAGGTCACTTGGAAAATAAGAATCTAAATAAGATAGAGGAGCAAAGGGATCTGGGAGTAAAAATACACAAATCACTAAACATAGTGGCACAGGTGAAACAAAAAAAAAGCAAACCAAACATTAGGGCTTACTTCTAGAGGGATAGAATTGAAAAATAGTGAAGTTGTGCTGGACTTGTATCGAACCTTGGTTAGACCACACTAGGAGTACTGTGTGAAGTTTTGGTTGCCATATTATAAAAAGGAACTAGAGGCACTGGAGAGGGTGCAAAAAAGATTTACAAGGATGATACCAGAACTTTGAGGTTAGACCTGTCTGGAAAGGATGAACAGGCTGGTTCTTGAGGTTTTGCCTGAAAGAGTGCTGGCTCTTTTCATGCATTGCTGCCAAAGGTACTCCCTGCTGGCTCTCAGCCTTTTGGCTAAGATCAAGTGTTGATTGGGCATTCATTTGCTAATTGACTAATTGCAGAAACTCGTCGTTCCAGTTTGGCTGGCTCTGGCCGAGCACCAATTGGAGAGAAGAAGAAAATCTGCATGTCGACCGACCAATGGGCAGGCCAGGAGGCCTGTCAAGGTGCCGGATGGGCACCAAGAAAGATTGAAGGCTTCGGCCAAAACACAAGCCGAAAGGAGGAATCTGCAACCCGGATGGCGGCCAACCGAGCGGCGAACCAGGGCGTCCGAAACACCATCCGAGTGACGGTAAAGAAAGTGGAAGGACAGGCGATGATCAACCGGGACCTCTTTGTGAAGAACATCCTGCTTGGAACATGTGGCATGAAAGTTGCCGATGTCTTTGACGACGTCGCCGTTTTTTGTTCGGATCCGCAGTCGGTCCGCAGACTGCTCACAATCTGCGACCAGTTTGAACTGGCCTCGGGAGCAAAGGTCAATCGCAGCAAGAGCGAGGCCATGCTCTTTGGCAACTGGACCGACCGATCCTTTATTCCCTTCACCGTTAAGCCAGATTACCTGAAAGTGTTGGGAATATGGTTCGGAGCGGATGGGGTGTGCGCCAAAAACTGGGAAGAGCGTATCACCAAAGTGAAGCAAAAACTGGGATGGTGGAAGCTGCGCTTCCTCTCCATGGCAGGAAAGAACCTGGTCATCAGGACTGAGGTGCTCTCGGGATTGCTACACATGACACAGATCTGGCCCATCTCACGCTCCTGTGCCGCGGTAGTCACCCAGGCCGTCTTCCACTTTGTCTGGAAGTCCAAAATAGACCATATCCGCAGAGACACAATGTACAAATCTCTGGACAGTGGAGGAAAGGATGTTCCGAACATGGCCCTCATCCTGATGGCCACCTTTGTCTGCGGCTGCATCAAGTTGTGCACAGACTCCCGGTACGCAAACACCAAGTGTCACTACGTGCTGAGGTTCTACCTGTCCCCGGTGTTGCGAAGGATGGGTCTGGCCATGCTGCCGCGAACTGCCCCCAGCAGTTGGACCATGCCTGTCCACCTGTCCTTCGTGGAAACGTTTTTCAGAAAAAAACCCTTTGACCACAAAGCCATAAAACAGTGGTCAGCACGTAAGGTCCTGGACGCCCTACGAAAGAAGGAGAGGGTGGACCCTGTCGGGTGGTTCCCTGAGCGAACTGTCGAACTCGTTTGGCAGAACATCTCATCGCCAGAGCTTTCACACAAGCACCAAGACGTAGCTTGGTTGGCGGTGAGGAGGGCCTTACCTGTCAGAGCGTTCATGCACAGCCAGCGTCTCAGCAGCACGGCACAGTGCCCCCGAGTTGGCTGTGGTGCGGACGAGACTGTCATCCACCTCCTTCAGGATTGCCCCTTTGCAAGGCAGATCTGGAAAGAGATGCAGTGGTTGCTGTCGAGGTTCATCCCGAGCAGTTCCGTAACACAGGACTCTGTGCTCTACGGGCCGTTCCCAGGGACATACACCGAGAGACATCACCTGCTGCTGGAGGGCCATCAACTCGGTGAAAGACGCTCTTTGGTCTTGCCGAAACTTGCTGGTCTTCCAGAGCAAGGAGATGTCCACGTCTGCATGTTGCAGACTGGCGCAATCCAAGATCCAGGATTACGTGCTGAGGGACGCACTGAAAACTGGTGCAGTCGCCGCAAAGGCACGGTGGGGAAGGGCCACAGTTTAAAGCCCTTCCGCCACGGTAAACCCAGGGTCTGGTATCAGTATAAAACTCCCCTCGGGCTGCAATGGTAAACCTTTTGTATACATAGAGCACCATGATCTGTAAACACCTGTGTAGTGCCATGTATAATGCAAATTCTGTTACATAATGCATGTTGGAAAGAAATGTAACTACCCTCACTGTGTACCGTATGGTGACACATGTAATGTAACTTGATGAATGTACCACGATGTATCCTGGATTGTATGAATTGTACCTTGAAATTTAAAGTAAAGAAATGTATTGAACGGAACTGCGGTCAGCATCTAAATGTAATGTATGGAATTGCTGACCGCATTCAAATGTACTGAACTGCTTTCCAATGTATTGTGCAATTTTTTATATGAATAAAGTATATTTTGAAATTTTAAAAAAGGATGAACAGGCTGGGTCTCTTGTCTCTTGAAAAGGGAAGGCTGAGGGGGTAACCGAACAGAAGTCTTTAAAAATATGAAAGGTTTTGGTAGAATTGACACAGAGAGAATGTTTCCATTTGTGCGAAAGAGCAAAATTAGAGTCCATCAATATAAGAAATCAAATAGGGAATTCAGAAGAAACTTCTTTACCCAGGGAATGGTGAGAAGGTGGGACTCACTACCACAGGAAGTGGTTGAGGTAAATGGTGTAGATGCATTTAAGGAGAGGCTAGATAAGCAAATGAGGGTGAAGGGAATAGAGGGAATGCTGATAGATTTAGATGAGGAAAGACGGGAGGAGGCTCGAGTGGAGCATAAACGCCGGCATGGACTGGTTGGGCCAAATGGCCTGTTTCTGTGCCGTATATCCTGTGTAATCCTATATAACAATCTTCTGTATCTCTACAAGATCTCAGAAGCCTCCTGTCCAGTCTGTAAAACCCAAAGCTTTCCATTCATTCCTCGTAACTCAGGCCTCTGGCACGAAGGATAAGACTGCTCTTCTCTGCACTGCTTCCAGCATTTTGACTGTCTCTCTTGTTCCTTGGCAACTAGAATTGGATGCCGTATTCAAGTTGCAGTCTCACCAGAGCACTGTGCAGTTTGATCATTACCTCCTCTGACTTGTATTCTACTGTTTTGGCTATTGTCGTTCAACATTCTATTGGCTTTGTTGGTTGCGGCACTGCATTGGTGAGACATGTTTAGCGCTGCATCTCGTTCGGCTTCAATCTTAGCTATTTCAAACCATTTGTGGAGTTTGTGTTTCATCTATTTTTCCTTCTTCACACTTATCGCCAATAAATTTCAGCTGCCACTGTTCTGCCCACTTACATTCTTTGTCCAACTCATTCTGTAATTTCTGAGCTGCCTCCTTTGCCTCCATCTGTGGTATTACCTGAAAATGTGACCATTTTGCAATAGAGTTTCTGAATCTAGGCCATTCATATAAATTAGAAACAATGGTGGTCCCAACACTGAGCCTGATATACCCGACTCAGTACCTCCCCGTACTCTAATGTAAGAAGAAGAATGAAAGACTTGCATTTATATAGCGCCTTTCATGACCACTGGATGTTTCAAAGCGCTTTACAGCCAGTGAAGTACTTTTGGAGTGTACTCGCTGTTATAATGTAGGAAACGTGACAGCCAATTTGGGCACAGCAAGCTCCCACAAACAGCAATGTGATAATGAGAGATAATCTTTTTTTGTTATGTTGATTGAGGGATAAATATTGGCCAGGACACTGGGGATAACTCCATTGCTCTTCTTCAAAATAGTGCCATGGGACCTTTTACGTTCACCTGAGAGAGCAGACGGCGCCTCGGTTTAATGTTCCTCCTCTAACAAATCCTTATTGTTCCCTACCCTTCAGCCGGTTTCTTAACTGTTCACAGGGCTTACCCTGAATCCACAGCTTTCAGCTTAATTTCAAGTAGAACTTTATCAAAAGCCTTTAAGCAGGGCAAGGGGGGCCGGGGGGGTGGGGGGGGGGGGGAGGGGACGACTGCATGAAAAATTGAAGAACTGAAAGAAGGAAGGGAATAAGTGGAGTTAAAGTGTAATGTCTTTAAAACTCTTATGAATGACTCCACGAGGTCTAGTATTGTATTGTACAGTTGTGATCTTTAATCCCATTTATTGTAACTCCAGAGTGAGGCACAAGCATGGTGGGCAATCTTTTATACTGGGCCCTGCACACCTATGCAGGTGACCCTCAGGTCTCCCACCATGGTGCCCTCTGGTGGCACACCTTATGTGACTATACAGTTAGTATACATGGTCTACATACATGACATCACTTCCCTCCAAGTCTCTAATACAAATTGACTCGTACATTAATGGTGACCTGGGCATTGCTCTTCCTGGTTGACCATTGGAGGGTCACTTCTAGCTTGGGTGGGTGGGTAGTGAGATTTGTTGCCAGTGGAGGTCCCCGTGGTTTCTGGTTATGAGTCCATGACTACTCCATTCTCCCCCCCACACAGAGATCATGCTAATGGCCCGTTACACGCAAGTTGCATTCAAGTTCATCACATGGGTTTTACATTTACATCTTGGCACATTTATTGGGTGGATTATATTGTGTATGCAAGCACTCTCTTAATGACTCCACGAGGCAGGGGTATGGCACTTGAACTGTACAGACTGTAGTCGTTTATTGCAGCTCCTAGAGTGAGGACACCAAGAGGTGAGCTCCCTTTTATACTTGGTTAGCTGCAGTGTACAGGTGACCCTGAGGTCTCCAGCAGCAGCACCCTCTGGTATACAGGTATGGTATATACAGGGTGAAGGTACATTCAGGTCAAGTGTTACAGTACAACATTAACATGCATACATAACAACACTCCCCCCTAAGCCTTTCCCAAGTCCTTATTGCCATGACATGGGGAGGTGATCAGTAGTGGGCTGTGGGAGTTGTGGTGAGGGTTGTGTGGGTGCCAGGTGTGATCCCTGTGCTCATGGCTGCACTCATCCATTTCCCCCCCACCCCTCACACAAAGACCATGTGGGTGTCACTGTTGCAGGATTCTGCAGTGGTGGAACCAGTGCTATGGGTAAGGTACATACATTGTAGAATGGATAGGTGGTGGCGTTTGGTGGTGGGAAGGGCCACAACGTGGTGTGGGCTCCTTGTCCTCCATTGGTGGTGGAAGTCTGGTCATCCCAGGTTCCGCTGGGAAAGCTGGAGAGTACTGGCCTCTTGCTCCCGGTGCTGGCCCTGGTGGCCAGGGGGTAGGGCTGATCTGGGGCAGGTTGCCAGTGGTGGTGGCTGTGCTGCCCATTGACCACTGTCCCTGCAGTGGGTCCGCTCCCACTGGGTGTGTGTGAGCCCTTCCTGGGGCATCACATTGGTCCTGAAAGTGCAGGCTACATGGTCAGGTAGCCCGCTGGACCTGGGTGTCTCCCACGGGGGGTTTCCTCTGGCATTGGCATTATATCTGTAGAACCCGGTATCATTTATCATTCTACCTTTAGCATACATGACACATTGGCTCCGATCGCAACTAGTCGACTCAACATTATTATCTCTCTTTACACTTTCACATTTTGCACTTACAACGCTTTCTTGTGTATCGGTATCTCTGCACTGGGTTACATTTATCATGTTAGCATTTCTGGCATCACTGTTCAATGGTACAAACTTGTTACTTACATCACTTTTTGAAGCATTCGTTACATTTCTCCATTAGCCTTGCCGGCATCACCATTTAACATTACATTTGTATACCTGCATTCATTTACTGCACTTTTATCTTTAATATCACTGGCATCATTGTGCCTCGAGTGGAACTGTCCCTTTAATTGTTTTTGGCTGCCGGTCTCCTTTAAGAGAGCCTTGCAATCTTTACCCCAATCCGGTTCGCCGCACGGTAACACGTGTTGCTCCCTCAACGCTGCCCCTCGCGGCCATCTTGATTCCAGGTGCTTCGCCTCGTGGTGTGGGCGCCATCTTCTCTCTCTCCACGAGGTAGGCTGCAGTGATCCTTTTCTCCCCAGGCTCTGCCACGGACGCCGGGAATCTACCTTCTGCACCGATCTTCTTCCCTCGGAGTTCTGCCACGGCCCAGAAGGTGAGGTCTGGTCGTTCAGGTAGGATCATCTCGCCGCAGTGTTGTGCAGTCTGTGTCGTCGCCACGCAGTCGAGCTGGACGGTAGGATTTCCAGGTGATGCGATGGATCCACGTAGGATGTCGATCGCCGGGGCCCGGAGACCTTCGTCACTCCGACCGATTTGCACTTGCTTCATCCATCTTCTGCCCAGCAGAATTGGACCATCACCGGCAACGATCCACAGGGGAAGCTTGTGCATCGTCCCGCCATGGGACACCTGGACATCCACGCTGCCAACGACTGGGATGGTGCCTTTTGTGTAGGTGAGCAGCTTTGCCTGGATTGGGGACATTTTTGGTCGTTCGGCGGGATTGTCCCAGAGTTTCTAAAAGGCCGTCTGAATTCATCAACGACTGGCTTGCCCCTGTGTCGATCTCCATCGAGACTGGAACCCCGCTGATTTCCACTTCCATTTTCCACGGGGAACTCTCAGTGGAGCAGGTATATATTCCGTACTCTTCTTCCAGGGGCTGAGCAGCTTCGCCTTCATCAGTGTCGGAACCCAGGTGATCGACCAACTCTTCAGCGACTCGCTGAAGGTGACCTTTAGTGTTGCAGCCTTTGCAGGTATAGTCTTTGTATCGGCACTGGTGGGCCCTGTGGTTTCCTCCACAGTGCCAGCACGGGGCTAACCGGTTGGCCCCCATGTGGCAGACTCAGGGTTGCGGGACTCGAGGCAGCATTCTTGCCTCTGAAAGCCGCCATTCTGTTCACTGTGCTCGTCGGGTTAGAATCTTGGGTGTGGGTCATCATCCATTTGGAGTCGCAGACTGAAATCATGAAAGCCTGGCTCACTTTGATTGCCTTCTGCAGGGTGACCGTAGTGTCTGCAGAGAGCAGCTTATGGAGGAGGCCCTCGTGGCCGATTCCAATAACGAAGATGTCCCTTAGTGCTTCGGTGAGGTAGTTATATGTGTAAACTTGTATTTACTCTATACAGCCACCAGAGGGCTCATCCCCTGGAGTCCCAAGGGATCCCATAATCCCTTGGGAGCACTGGTGTTTAAGGAGGCCTCACAGGTTGGAGAGGCACTCTGGAGACCTGCAATAAAAGACTAAGGTCACACTTTACTTTGAGCTCACAGTGTTCAGTCTGACTCTTTCTCCACACATAACAGAGGTGGTCGCCAAAATCACACGGTGCATCCAACCTTCTTAGATCTGCAGCATATTGAGCAATTTCTTGGCCTTCGGGCTGCCGGTGAGTGTAAAACCGGTGCCTGGCTGTGAGGTTGCTCTCTTTGGGTTTAAGTTGCTCTTGTATTAAAGTTACGAGCTCCGCGTAGGTCTTGGTTGTCATCTTCGCTGGGGCTAGCAGGTCCTTGACAAGGCCATGGATAGTGGGCCCACAACTGCTGAGCAGGATGGCCCTGCGCTTTTTCGCCAGCGGGATCGGTGAGTCCCCAACTAGGTCGTTCGTGATGAAAAAGTGTTCTACCCTTTCCACAAAGATATCCCAATCTTCCCCATCAGCGAATTGTTGGAAGTTGCTTAGATTAGACATGTTGTGCGTGGAAATTCATAACCTCGTCACCAGTTATTGTGTATACAAGCACTCTCTTAATGACTCCACGAGGCAAGGTTATGGCACTTGAACTGTACAGACTGTAGTCCTTTATTGCAGCTCCTAGAGTGAGGGCACCAAGAGGTGAGCTCCCTTTTATACTGGGTTACCTGCAGCATACAGGTGACCTTTAGGTCTCCAGCAACAGCATCCTCTGGTGTACAAGTATGATATATACAGGGTGAAGGTACATTCAGGTCTAGTGTTACAGTATAACATTAACATGCATACAAAACAGATTACAGTTGCTTTTTTTTGTGTGGTACATTTACATGATCAGTACAGGTATATCAGTACAGGTACACAAGGACAGTCTAGTTCCAGCACAGTCGGATGAGATCCGGGTCTGGTGGTGGCGCAGCGCCCTATGCTAGTGGGTCTGTGGGCGAGGTGAGCTCATTTTGCTCGAGTTGCCGGAGCTCAGGGCTCTTGCCATTACTCCTAGTGTCGGGCAGACCCAAAGACAGCCGATGTGTCTGTGACCTCCCTGTCCTTTTCGTTTGCGCAGTGTTGCTGCTGCTCCCTGGGAAGCGGTCTGAGCGAGTGAGCGTTTCGTCTAAGCGACGGTGGGGCTGCCTCGTCTTGTCTAGCAGTTCGCAGGGGACTGCTGTCTCACTTTCCTTGAGGGCACCATTGTGAGCACTCTCTAGTTTGGAATCCTGGCTGGTCCAGGTCCCGTTCGGAGGAGCCGTTGCGGGTGACCCTTCGCTCTTGGGCATTGTCGCGATGGCGAGTGGGTTTGTGGGCTGCGCCTTTTCCACCCGGGTGATGGACGATGGTAGCCGACTGCGAGCATAGGCGCAGTTTATTGTTTCTGGTCCGTGGCGGTTCATGCCATCGGGCGCCTGCAATATTAAACCGATCTGAGGCAGGGTATCGCTACCGGTGCTTCTGCTCTTCGGGGATCGTTTACTCTGCGGCTTGTCTACTTCTGTCAGCTGTGGGGACACTTTATGATACATCATTCTGGTCCCGGGGATGCAGGTTCCAGCATTGGGTAGCCCGCTGGACCGGTATATGACCGTTAGGTGTTCGCCCGCTACATTGGCTGATTGCAATTTTCACCCGACATCGCTCAACAATATTTTGCTCATTACAGCTAGACTTTTACATTGGTTACCAATTTCAAGCAGTTCATTCAAAAATGGCAGGTTACTGGCCTCCTTTAAAATGGCCTTACTACTTTTACCCCAATCGTCTTCCTGACGTAGAACCATTAGCGCTGTACTTCGTGGATTGGATGCCATCTTTTCCTTGTCCATGATGTCGACTGCCGCGATCTTCTTTCCCAGGGATTCTGCCACTGAAGCTGGGAAGGCACCCTCGAATCCAATCTTCCTCCCCAGGAGTCCTGCCACTGAAACCGGGAAGGTGAGTTCAGATCCAATCTCCCTCCCCAGGAGTCCTGTCACTGAAACCGGGAAGGTGAGTTCAGATCCAATCTCCCTCCCCAGGAGTCCTGCCACTGAAACCGGGAAGGTGAGTTCAGATCCAATCTCCCTCCCCAGGAGTCCTGTCACTGAAACCGGGAAGGTGAGTTCAGATCCAATCTCCCTCCCCAGGAGTCCTGTCACTGAAACTGGGAAGGTGAGTTCAGATCCAATCTTCCTCCCCAGGAGTCCTGCCACTGAAACCGGGAAGGTGAGTTCAGATCCAATCTCCCTCCCCAGGAGTCCTGTCACTGAAACTGGGAAGGTGAGTTCAGATCCAATCTCCCTCCCCAGGAGTCCTGCCACTGAAACCGGGAAGGTGAGTTCAGATCCAATCTCCCTCCCCAGGAGTCCTGCCACTGAAACCGGGAAGGTGAGTTCAGATCCAATCTCCCTCCCCAGGAGTCCTGCCACTGAAACCGGGAAGGTGAGTTCAGATCCAATCTCCCTCCCCAGGAGTCCTGCCACTGAAACCGGGAAGGTGAGTTCAGATCCAATCTCCCTCCCCAGGAGTCCTGTCACTGAAACCGGGAAGGTGAGTTCAGATCCAATCTCCCTCCGCGGGAGTCCTGCCACTGAAACCGGGAAGGTGAGTTCAGATCCAATCTCCCTCCGCGGGAGTCCTGTCACTGAAACCGGGAAGGTGAGTTCAGATCCAATCTCCCTCCCCAGGAGTCCTGCCACTGAAACCGGGAAGGTGAGTTCAGATCCAATCTCCCTCCCCAGGAGTCCTGCCACTGAAACCGGGAAGGTGAGTTCAGATCCAATCTCCCTCCCCAGGAGTCCTGTCACTGAAACCGGGAAGGTGAGTTCAGATCCAATCTCCCTCCCCAGGTGTCCTGCCACTGAAACCGGGAAGGTGAGTTCAGATCCAATCTCCCTCCCCAGGAGTCCTGTCACTGAAACCGGGAAGGTGAGTTCAGATCCAATCTCCCTCCCCAGGAGTCCTGTCACTGAAACCGGGAAGGTGAGTTCAGATCCAATCTCCCTCCCCAGGAGTCCTGTCACTGAAACCGGGAAGGTGAGTTCAGATCCAATCTCCCTCCCCAGGAGTCCTGCCACTGAAACCGGGAAGGTGAGTTCAGATCCAATCTCCCTCCCCAGGAGTCCTGCCACTGAAACCGGGAAGGTGAGTTCAGATCCAATCTCCCTCCCCAGGAGTCCTGCCACTGAAACCGGGAAGGTGAGTTCGGGTCGTCTCGGCCGGATCATCGCCGCGCAGTCGTGATGAGCGGTCTGTGCCTCAGGGGCTGCGCGGATCTGCTCTCCGGTGCCTGGTCCAACTGAAGGTGGGGGCTTGTTCTGCCTCTGAGCACGGGGGACGTCGATCGCTGGAGTGATGAAGTCTTCCCAGTTCCAATGAATCTTCCCCATCCATCTTCTTCCAAGTAGCATTGGTCCACCACCTGAAACAATCCACAATTGTGCACCGCGCCATCATGGGATACACTTACATCCGCACTACCAACAACTGATATCAGTTCCTTGGTGTAGGTGTGCAGCTTTGCCTGAACCGGGACCAGCTTGGGTCGTTCAGCTTGATCGTTCCATAGCCTCTGAAAGGCTTCCTGGCTCATTACTGACTGACTCGCCCCAGTGTTCACTTCCATGAAGACTGGAAAGCCATTTATCTCGACTTCCATTGTCACTGGAGGACAATCTGTGGTGCAGGTATATACTCCATACACTTCGTCCTGGGACTGAGCTGCCTCTCTAGCTATTTCCTCATAATCCGCGCTGGATTCACAACCATCTGCTGACTCCTCTTCCACGTGGTGAGTCACAGCTCTTTTGCACATTCGCTGGAGGTGGCCCTTTGTGCTGCAGACTTTGCACACATAGTCTCTGAACCGACACTGATGAGTCCTGTGATTACCTCCGCAATGCCAGCATGGTGCTACTCGACTTACGTTTGCAACCCTCGGCGGACTCTGAGTTAAAGGACTCGGGGGCCTGTACGCTCTGCCCTGGGCAGGTTCGCGTTCAACAGTTCTGTCTGTGAAAGGCGCCATTCTATTTACAGTACTTGCCAGGTTTGAGTCCTGAGAGTGAGTCATCATCTGCTTGGAGCTGCAGTTTGAGGTCATGAATGCCTGGCTGATGCTGATGGCCTTCTGCAGAGTGACGGTGGTTTCGGCAGACAGTAGCCTGTGAAGAAGGGCCTCATGACTGATGCCAATTATGAAGACGTCCCGCAACGCATCGGTGAGGGATGCGCCAAATTCACAAGGTCCTGCCAGCCTCCTGAGGTCGGCAGCGTACTTTGCAATTTCCTGGCCCTCGGGGCGGTGGTGTGTATAAAATCGATGCATGGCCATAAGGATGCTCTCCTTCGGTTTGAGTTGGTCCCGAATTAGCATTTTCAGCTCCTCATGACTTGGTCGTTGTTTTCTCTGGTGCAAGCAAGTCCCTGACGAGGTCGTAGACCACGGGCCCACAACTGGTCAACAGGATAGCTCTGCGCTTATCTGCCAGCAAGGCCAAATCATCACCTGCCAGGTCGTTTGCTATGAAATATTGGTCTAGCCGCTCCATAAAGGCTTCCCAATCTTCACCCTCTGAGAACTTTTCCAATGCACCAACATTAGTCATTTTTGCGTGAAAGTTCGTAATCTCGTCGCCAGTTGTTATGTCTTTAATACTCTTATGAATGACTCCACGAGGTCTAGTATTGTACTTGAGCTGTTGTGACCTTAGTCCCATTTATTGTAACTCCAGAGTGAGGCACAAGCATGGTGGGCAGCCTTTTATACTGGGCCCTGCACACCTGTACAGGTGACCCTCAGGCCTCCCACCGCAGTGCCCTCTGGTGGCACACCTTATGTGACTATACAGTTAGTATACATGGTCTACATACGTGACATAAAGAATGATTATATAAGAATGAGACAGGACAAATAGGAGGAAAAGGAGAGAGAGTACAAAATGCATTTTTTCTGAGAATCTCTGCCATTTTAGTGGAGGTGCTAACCCATTTAAACTAAAAGGATTAACACCTGGATTAAAATAGCAACAGAAGAATATCAGATAAAGCATTCATCCACTATTACTGACAACAGTAATTACTGGTCAAGCACCCTAAGACACTGGAACACCCTTGTAGGGTTCAGCAGCGTCTAAGAGAGGTGGCAGCAATGCTCCCCCCTTCCCCCCCGTTCCAATTGGGGAATCAAATACGTGATCCTATTTTCTTCCAATGCTCTTTACAGTGCGATGGTACAACGTGATGCACCACTGAACTGCTTCCACCCTGCAGATTTTCTCAGGATTAGTTCAATGCTGAAAAGGAGCCAGCAGACAGACTGTAAGGAGCGTAAGACAGATAGAAACAGGTACAAAGAATGGAAAGATGAATCTCCTCTGAGACACTTTTGTGAAATTTCTAGCAACTGATTATTGAAGTTTTGCCTCTTTCTAACCTGGACCCAAAAATCAGTAACTTAAAACAAGATGCTGAAATTGGAAAATGTTGCTCATTTAACTGCTGTGGGTGTCAGGAATGATGACATGGGGAGGAAAGGCTAATCCTCTTCTCTCATTTCAACAAATTAATTGGTATCTGCCAACCACGGTAATATTGGCTGTGAAAACGACAGTAATATAATTCCTCGCATTCAATACAGAGCTATTGATCATTGGGAGCTTTTAATTTCTGGCTGACTTCATTTTATGTAAACAGCAAAGAAGAAGTGAAAGTATATGTGCAATCTCACAGTGTATTGGACACTGGCTGTCCATGTACGTGAGGTAACTGCCAAGCTCATGAATCATGTTGTTGACTTGACCTTTATACTTCCCCTGAATAGAAATAAGCATCTAACCCGGGCGCTGCAACTTTACCTCAGTTGCCTGTGAAAATTTCTACCTTAAATACTGTGCCCTTCTTTTTATTATTCTCACAATATCTGCCTTTTCTTTTCCCCATTCCAGATGGACGCCAGTTTTAAAAGTCTGCTCTCTCAGGTGGACGTAAAAGATCCCAAGATACTGTTTAGGAGAGGAGCCGGGGAGTTATCTCTGGAGTGCTGGTCAATATTTATCTCTCAATCAACATCACTAAAAACAGATGATCTGATTATTATCACATTGCTGTTTGTGGGAGCTTGCTGTGCGCAAACTGGCTGCCGCGTTTCCTACGTTACAACAGTGACTACACGCCAAAAGTATTTCATCGGCTGTAAAGCACTTTGAGATGCCCTTAGGTCATGAAAGGCGTTATATAAAAGTCTTTTTTAATGTAAAATGAACTAATTGCTCGCTGTTCGTAATAGAACCACATACAACACGGATAGTTTGAAGTAGCTCAATGAGCCATAATTCCTTCCAGTTAAACATTAGCAGGAACAAAGCTATTGTCTTCAGCCCCCAACACAATGTCTGTACCCTCATCACTGATTCCATCCCTCTTCCTAGCCATTGTCTCGGGTTGAACCAGACTGTTCACAATATTGGTGCCTCGTTCAACACTGGGCAGAGTTTCCAATCCCATGCACTCCATCACAAAAGTCTACGTACCTGCACCTTCATAACAACGCCTGCCTCAGTCCAGCTCCTGCTGAGCCCTCCATTTATACCTTTAGTTGTCATCTCCAAACTCAATTACTCCAATGCTCCTATGGATGGCCTCCCATCCTCCATCCTCCATGAACATCAGCTCATCCAGAACTCTGCCTCTACATTATCCCTCCCATCCTCGTTGACCTACATGGTCTCCCAACACCTGAAATTTAAAATTCTCTTCCTTGTATTTAAATCCCTCCATGATGTCACCTCTCCTCCAGGCATACAACGTCCCCACGTCCACATCACCCTGCACTGCGTTCTTCAGACTGCGCTACTATTGGCCACCTGTAACTATACAACAGAAAACTCTAAGTCACTCAAAACCTCTGTCTTCAAAAGACTTAACCACAGCTTTGGAAAGCTGTTTTTTTTAATTGTTTCTAATTCTCTGTCCTCCCTTGAGCGTCTCTCCTACTGGGGTACAGTTCCACTGATGCTGGTATCACTGCAGAACCTCACCCAAATGACCATTCGACAGGTGTAAGCCTATCGAGCCAGTGTTTTCAGGCTGTTCCATAGCCTTTGAAGCCTCATCTGACACCTACTGCAGTGGTCACTTAATAGCCATCAGGAGTAGAAACCCTCAATCCAAGGTACTAAGGACACTGCACCATCCCATCTCTACCACCCAGATGAGAACAGCTAGCTCCATTCAGGCCAGGGATGGATCTCCTGGCTTTGTATGTCTCAGTACTACACTGGACAGTGCAATTATCAACTGAGCAATTAGTGGGAGCTCCCCTTGTTTTACCTCTATTACTGACAGGATATATTTTTCTTTAGCAGGGGAATCACAGTCTCCACACACCATAACTGTGGATACTGCCATGCAATTTGTCAGCAGCTTCCTCATCTTAAATAGGATTATGTAGGATATACAGCACAGAAACAGGCCATTCGGCCCAACCAGTCCATGCCGGCATTTATGCTCCACTCGAGCCTCCTCCCGTCTTTCCTCATCTAACTCTATCAGCATAACCCTCCATTCCCTTCTCCCTCCTATGTTTGTCTAGCCTTCCTTTAAATGTATCTACACTATTTGCTTCAATCACTCCCTGTGATGGAAAGTCCCACATTCTCACCACTCTCTGGGTAAAGACATTTCTTCTGAATTCCCTATTGGATTTCTTGGTGACTATCTTATATTGATGGCCTCTAGTTTTGCTCTTCCCCACAAGTGGAAATGCACTCTCTATTGTGTCTACACTATCAAAACATTTCAGAATTTTAAAGACCTCTATTAGGTCAACCCTGAAACTTATTTTTTCAAGAGAAAAGAGACCCAGCCTGTTCATTCCTTCCCGATAGCTCCTAAAAAAGCCAACTATGGTGAAAAATAGAAAGATTTACCTACTCTTGTTATTTCTTGAGGATATGAAAACTGTCCCCTTTTTTCTTCATGTCAAGCGTAACTGAGCCAAACACCTCTTGAGACTCAAGAGCCAGGTGGGTGACCTGCTCCCGGGCCTACTCTTCGACAGTCTGTGTGGCAGCCATCCCTCCAATTGTTTTATGTTATTGCTGTTAACTAACAAGGTTGATCTCTGCAGATAATGACACATGAATAGAGAAAGCCATTCTGTGCATGAACAGTTCATGGTATTTTCTAGAAGGATGCACAAAATGGTGTTCAGTCTGTGCAGCAGGATTTTTTTTATCCTCCACATTTAATTTATACTCTTGATCCAAGTTCAGAGAAGAGTGGTTCTGCACAAGGATGATGGTCTAGTATTTCTGATCTAGAGCGGAAGGCAAAGTCAGTGACATTGAACCCAGTTACAACAATAGAGTCTCCTGCAAAGGCATCAACCTGTATTGTTGTGATTTTCCCAATGTAACATGACTAGGTCGAATGCAGATTAGAATGTTCGATCGCTCATCCCTCGTGGCCAGAATGAAAACCACACTATTGGTTCTTTTTCAGCTGCGCAGACATGCTCCCTGAATAGTTATAACTGCACATTTTGTGCATAAGCTGAATCTGCTAAACATGTGCATTGATCCAGTTTCTGCTGCGCGGGGTTTAGAACTAATATTTGAGCCTTTTGCTGCAGATTCTTTTTCTTCCATTATCATTAATGCTTATGCACTAGTTTCCAGAAAATAAAGAAAAAACTTTTATTTATATAGCACCTTTCATGATCCAAGGACGCCCAAACTTCTTTACAACCAACGAAGTACTTTTGAAATGTAGTCACGGTTGTAATGTAGGAAACGCAGCAGCACAGCAAGATCCCAAATACAGCTAAATGATAAATGACCAGATTTAAATTGCCATTTATTGGAGAGATACGCAAAAAGATCTCCTACAAGTCACACATTATCCCGATCTGGACATATACCGCCGTTCCTTCGTTGTCGCGGAGTCAAAATCCTGGAACTCCCTCCCTAACAGCATTGAGGGAGCACCTTCACCACACGGACTGCAGCGGTTCAAGCAGAATGCTCACCACCACCTTCTCAAGGACAGCTAGGGATGGGCAATAAATGCTGGCCTTGCCAGCGGTGCCCATATCCCAAAAATGAATTTATAAAGACTCCACCTAACTGCCAGCAAAAAAAACAACCCTGACAATAAACATGTGTGGACGCATTGGGCTCAATTTTCCTCAGTTATCTGCGTCGTTTTTTTGGCGTGCACCGCTTTTTTTGGCGTAAATTAAAATATCCAAGTTTCCCCAAAGTTTCTGCACCAGCATAACTCAGTTAGTTACGATTTTTTTAGAATAGGATTTTTTTGCGTCATGAGGGCGTAACCTGATGTCTGCGCCAGTTTTTCACATTAAAGCAAGTTTGGACAACTTACATTTCTCATAGGGAAATGGCAGAGACTTTGAACAAATATTTTAGAATCAAGGGGCTTTAGGGAGGGAGGAACTTAATACAATCACTGATATGTCCTTACTATGCAGTATATATGCACACGAGGCCCATATTTGTGAGAAGGTCACTCTGTGATCAGTTACCTTTATTACCAAGACCTCAAGTGATGAAGGTGGGTGGAGCTTCCCCTTTTATACCTGAAAGTCCAGGTTAGAAGTGTCTCCCACAAGTTCACCCCCTTGTGGTCAATGTTTTCAAGGTGTATAACTTATGTCAGCTAATACATGGGTTACAATGATAGTTGAATACATGGTATCACCTCACCCCCCCCAAAGTCTTATTGGGATCACAGGTTAAGTCTCTCTGGTGGTTTACGCTCCCTTGTAGAGCGCCTGAGTTGGAGCTCCAGTTGTTGGGCGCTGGCCTGAGTGTCTGCTGTTTGCGGTGCCTCAGGCCTGTCCGGACTTCCCGCAGTGACTGGGCTCTCCTCCACTTAGTTCCGGTGTTCGGTCACCTGTGGTGGTGTAAACTCTACATCGTGTTCTTCCTCTGCTTCTTCTATGGGGTTGCTGAACCTCCTTTTAGTTTGATCCACATGTTTGCGGCAGTTTTGTCCATTGGTAAGTTTAACTACCAAAACCCTATTCCCCTCTTTGGCAATCACAGTGCCCGCAAGCCATTTGGGCCCTGCAGCGTGATTAAGGACAAAAACAGGGTCATTGACATCAATACATCGCGCCCTCGCATTCCTGTCATGGTAGTCACATTGTGACTGACGCCAACTCTCAGCAATTTCTTTCATAGTGGGGTGTATAAGGGATAACCTGGTTTTGAGCGTCCTTTTCATTAGCAGCTCCACGGGTGGAACCCCTGTGAGTGAGTGTGGTCGGGATCTATTGGCCAACAGGAGGCGTGATAAGCGGCTTTGTAGGGAACCCTCTTGGATTCTGAGCATCCCTTGTTTGATTATCTGCACTGCTCATTCTGCCTGGCCATTTGAGGCCGGCTTGAACAGTGCCGTTCTGACATGGTTGATTCCATTGCCTGCCATGAAGTCCTGGAATTCAGTGCTTGTGAAGCACGGGTCATTGTCGCTGACCAAGACATCCAGTAGACCATGGGCGCCGAACATTGCCCGTAGACTTTCTACCGTGGCGGTGGTGTGAGCACCATCTCATGATCTTCCTCGGGATCCTCAGTGTCCATGCTGAACCTTTTTTTTACTTGGTCCAGATGCTTACGGCATATCTGCCCATTGTTAAGTTTAACCACGATGAACCTGTTCCCCTCTTTGTCTATTACAGTACCCTCAAGCCATTTGGGCCCCACGGCGTGATTGAGGACAAATACGGGGTCATTTATTTCTATACATCTCCACCTTGAATTTCGGTCATGGTACTCGTTTTGGGACTGGCGCTTGCCCTCAACTATGTCGGTCAGGGCTGGGTGAATGAGGGACAACCGAGTTTTGAGTGTTCATTTCATAAGTAGCTCAGCGGGCGGGACCCCCGTGAGCGAGTGCGGTCGGGACCTATAGGCCAGCAGGAGGCGCAATAGGCGGCATTGAAGGGAGGGTCCTTGAATCCTGAGCATGCCTTGTTTAATGATTTGGACCGCACGTTCCGCCTGGCCATTGGAGGCCGGCTTGAACGGTGCTGTCCTGACGTGGTTGATACCATTGCCTAACATGAACTCCCGGAATTCGTAACGAGTGAAACATGGGCCATTATTGCTAACAAGGATGTCCGGCAAGCCGTGGGTTGCAAAGACCGCACGTAGACTCTCCGCAGTGGTGGATGTCATGCACGAATTCAAAATGATGCACTCGATCCATTTCGAGTACGCATCTACCACAATGAGAAACATTTTTCCCATGAACGGGCCCATGTAGTCGACATGAATATGTGACCATGGCCTGGTGGGTCAGGGCCACAGGCTGAGCGGGGCCTCCCTGGGGACATTACCTAGCTGGGCACACGTCGTGCACCTGCGAACACAGTGTTCCAGGTCTGAATCAATTCCCGGCCACCACACATGTGACTGGGCAATGGCCTTCATCAGCACAATGCCTGGATGCTCGCTGTGGAGTTCCCGGATGAATGCCTCCCTGCCCCTCTAGGGCATGACTACCCGGCTGCCCCATAGTAGGCAGTCAGCTTGGATGGAGAGCTCATCCATCCGCCTGTGAAACGGTCTGACTTCCTCAGGGCATGCTCCGTGTGCGGGTGCCCAATCCCTAGTCAGGACACATTTATTAATCAGAGATAGGAGGGGATCTCTGTTGGTCCAGATTTTGATCTGGCGGGCTGTGATGGGGGAGCCTGCGCTGTCAAAGGCGTCGACAGTCATGACCATCTCGGCGCTTTGCTCCGCTGCCCCCTCGGTGGTGGCCAGTGGAAGCCTGCTGAGCGCGTCAGCGCAATTTTCGGTGCCAGGCCGGTGCCAGATGGAGTAGTCATAAGCAGCCAGCGTGAGAGCCCATCGCTGTATGCGAGCTGATGCATTGGCATTGACAGCCTTGCTGTCCGACAACAGGGATGTTACCGGCTTGTGGTCCGTTTCTAATTCGAACCTCCTGCCAAAAAGGTACTGATGCATTTTTTTTACACCCTAGACACATGCGAGTGCCTACCTTCTCAACCATCCCATATCCCCGTTCTGCTTGCGAGAGCGACCTGGAAGCATAAGCCACAGGTTGTAGTTGGCCCTCAGCATTACTCTGCTGCAACACGCACCCAACCCCATAGGACGATGCATCGCATGTCAGAACCAATTTCTTACAGGGGTCGTACAGGGTCAATAACTTATTTGGACAAAGTAGGTTCCGCGCCCGATTGAAAGCCCGTTCTTGACAGTCCCCCCAAAACCAATCACAACCCTTACGCAGGAGCACGTGAAGCGGCTCCAACAACGTGCTTAAGTTCGGCAGAAAGTTCCCGAAATAGTTCAAGAGTCCCAGAAATGAACGCAACTCTGATGTGTTGCCGGGCCTGGGCTTTGTAGGGAACCCTCTTGGATTCTGAGCATCCCTTGTTTGATTATCTGCACTGCTCATTCTGCCTGGCCATTTGAGGCCGGCTTGAACAGTGCCGTTCTGACATGGTTGATTCCATTGCCTGCCATGAAGTCCTGGAATTCAGTGCTTGTGAAGCACGGGCCATTGTCGCTGACCAAGACATCCAGTAGACCATGGGCGCCGAACATTGCCCGTAGACTTTCTACCGTGGCGGTGGTGTGAGCACCATCTCATGATCTTCCTCGGGATCCTCAGTGTCCATGCTGAACCTTTTTTTTACTTGGTCCAGATGCTTACGGCATATCTGCCCATTGTTAAGTTTAACCACGATGAACCTGTTCCCCTCTTTGTCTATTACAGTACCCTCAAGCCATTTGGGCCCCACGGCGTGATTGAGGACAAATACGGGGTCATTTATTTCTATACATCTCCACCTTGAATTTCGGTCATGGTACTCGTTTTGGGACTGGCGCTTGCCCTCAACTATGTCGGTCAGGGCTGGGTGAATGAGGGACAACCGAGTTTTGAGTGTTCATTTCATAAGTAGCTCCGTGGGCGGGACCCCCGTGAGCGAGTGCGGTCGGGACCTATAGGCCAGCAGGAGGCGCGATAGGCGGCATTGAAGGGAGGGTCCTTTAATCCTGAGCATGCCTTGTTTAATGATTTGGACCGCACGTTCCGCCTGGCCAGTGGAGGCCGGCTTGAACGGTGCTGTCCTGACGTGGTTGATACCATTGCCTAACATGAACTCCCGGAATTCGTAACGAGTGAAACATGGGCCATTATTGCTAACAAGGATGTCCGGCAAGCCGTGGGTTGCAAAGACCGCACGTAGACTCTCCGCAGTGGTGGATGTCATGCACGAATTCAAAATGATGCACTCGATCCATTTCGAGTACGCATCTACCACAATGAGAAACATTTTTCCCATGAACGGGCCCATGTAGTCGACATGAATATGTGACCATGGCCTGGTGGGTCAGGGCCACAGGCTGAGCGGGGCCTCCCTGGGGACATTACCTAGCTGGGCACACGTCGTGCACCTGCGAACACAGTGTTCCAGGTCTGAATCAATTCCCGGCCACCACACATGTGACTGGGCAATGGCCTTCATCAGCACAATGCCTGGATGCTCGCTGTGGAGTTCCCGGATGAATGCCTCCCTGCCCCTCTAGGGCATGACTACCCGGCTGCCCCATAGTAGGCAGTCAGCTTGGATGGAGAGCTCATCCATCCGCCTGTGAAACGGTCTGACTTCCTCAGGGCATGCTCCGTGTGCGGGTGCCCAATCCCTAGTCAGGACACATTTATTAATCAGAGATAGGAGGGGATCTCTGTTGGTCCAGATTTTGATCTGGCGGGCTGTGATGGGGGAGCCTGCGCTGTCAAAGGCGTCGACAGTCATGACCATCTCGGCGCTTTGCTCCGCTGCCCCCTCGGTGGTGGCCAGTGGAAGCCTGCTGAGCGCGTCAGCGCAATTTTCGGTGCCAGGCCGGTGCCAGATGGAGTAGTCATAAGCAGCCAGCGTGAGAGCCCATCGCTGTATGCGAGCTGATGCATTGGCATTGACAGCCTTGCTGTCCGACAACAGGGATGTTAACGGCTTGTGGTCCGTTTCTAATTCGAACCTCCTGCCAAAAAGGCACTGATGCATTTTTTTTACACCCTAGACACATGCGAGTGCCTACCTTCTCAACCATCCCATATCCCCGTTCTGCTTGCGAGAGCGACCTGGAAGCATAAGCCACAGGTTGTAGTTGGCCCTCAGCATTACTCTGCTGCAACACGCACCCAACCCCATAGGACGATGCATCGCATGTCAGAACCAATTTCTTACAGGGGTCGTACAGGGTCAATAACTTATTTGGACAAAGTAGGTTCCGCGCCCGATTGAAAGCCCGTTCTTGACAGTCCCCCCAAAACCAATCACAACCCTTACGCAGGAGCACGTGAAGCTGCTCCAACAACGTGCTTAAGTTCGGCAGAAAGTTCCCGAAATAGTTCAAGAGTCCCAGAAATGAACGCAACTCTGATGTGTTGCCGGGCCTGGGCGCTCGTCGAATCGCCTCTGTTTTGGATTTGGTGGGCCTAATCCCATCTGCAGCAACCCTCCTGCCTAGGAACTCAACCTCAGGAGCCAAAAACACACATTTAGACTTCTTGAGTCGCAGGCCTACCCGGTCCAGTCGGCGTAGCACCTCCTCCAGGTTGTGGAGGTGTTCCTCAGTGTCACGACCCGTGATGAGGATGTCGTCCTGAAATACGATTGTTCCAGGAATGGATTTGAGCAGGCTTTCCATGTTTCTTTGAAAAATTGCGGCTGCTGATCGAATGCCAAAAGGGCACTATTATAAACGAACAGTCCCTTGTGCGTAGTGATGGTGGTCAGTAGTTTAGATTCGTCGGCCAGTTCTTGGGTCATGTAGGCTGAAGTGAGATCCAACTTGGTAAACAGCTTGCCGCCTGCCAGCGTGGCGAAAAGGTCCTCTGCTCTCGGGAGGGGGTATTGGTCTTGTAGGGACACCCGATTGATAGTGGCCTTGTAGTCGCCACAGATCCTGACAGAACCATCCGCTTTTAGGATGGGAACGATGGGGCTCGCCCAGTCGCTGAATTCAACGGGCGAGATAATGCCCTCTCTCAGCAAACGGTCCAATTCGCTCTCAATTTTCTCCCGCATCACATACGGCACAGCTCTGGGTTTGTGGTGCACTGGTCTGACGTCCGGGGTGATGCGTATCACTACTCTGGTACTTTTGAAAGTCCCGACGCCAGGTTGGAATAGTGACTCAAATTGTTGTAGGACTTGTGAGCACGAACTTCGCTCCACAGATGACATTGCGTGCACATCCCCCCATTTCCAGTTCATCTCAGCTAACCAGCTCCTCCCCAACAGTGCGGGACCACTGCCTGGGACAATCCAGAGCGGCAGCCAGTTCTCTGATCCATTGTGTGTGACCGCCAACATTGCACTGCCTAGTACTGGAATGATTTCTTTGGTATACGTCCGTAGTTGTGTCTCAATGCATTCTAGTTTGGGTCTACTGGCTTTGAGTGGTCATAGCTTTTTGAATTGTTGAACACTCATGAGTGACTGGCTGGCCCCCGTGTCCAGCTCCATGCGTACAGGGATGCCGTTTAATAAAACCTTCATCATCCTTGGTGGCGTTTTGGTATATGAGCTGTGAATGTTTGCCACATGAACCCGCTGAACTTCAGCGTCCATTGATTTGCCCCAAGAGTCATCCTGTCTCCCTCTTCTGGTCCATCCGCCTCGTAAATTAGCCTGGTTACATGCTTCCTGCACATTCGAGCTAAATGGCCACTGAGGTTGCAATTTCTGCAGACAAATTGTTGAAACCTGCAAGTCCTGGCAGAGTGTTTGCCCCCACACCTCCAGCATGAGCTGAGATTTCCATTGTTGTGAACAAAGGAGCTATGGCCCGGCATTCCTTGCTGATTATCCCTTTGACTGCTCTTGAGTACCCTGTTAGTGGGTGTCAATGGCCCCATCCCGGACCACATTGTCCACTGTGATGGCGTAAATGTCCGTTCAGCCTGCCATTGTCTCTGTTGAAAACCTACTCTGGGATCTATTGCTGCCTGGGGTGTGTTGAACTGTCCTTACCTGCCTGCGGGGCTCTGAGTCGCGTTTATGATATTGACTCCCTGATCCCCCGCCACGTTGGAGGCAGAATTGCGCGTGTATATTATTTTGGTTTCCTCCTCCCCCGCCATGAAAGTCTGAGCCATCAACGCCGCCGCTTCCAAGGTCAAGTCTTTGGTCTCAATTAATTTTAGGAAAATCCCTGCATGACCGATTCCCTCAATAAAGAAGTCCCTTAACATCTCCCCCCTGCAGGCGTCTGTGAACTTACAGAGGCTGGCCAAACGCTGGAGGTCCACAATGAAGTCCGGTATGCTCTGTCCTTCACAATGTCGGTGGGTATAGAATCTGTGTCGGGCCACGTGTATGCTGCTCGCCAGTTTGAGGTGCTCACCGATTAGTTTGCTGAGCTCTTCAAAGGTTTTGTTGGCCGATTTTTCGGGTGCTAGTAGGTCCTTCATGAGCGCGTAAGTCTTAGATCCACAGCTGGTCAGCAGTTGTGCCCTCCGCTTGTCGGCCGCTGCATCTCCCAGCCATTCTTTTGTGACAAAGCTTTCATGGAGTCTGTCGATGAAATCGTCCCACTCCTCACCAACACAGTACCGTTCCTCTGTGCTACCGGTGGCCATTCTTGTGGGTCGTTGATTCCCGTTTCTCGTCGCCAATGTAATGTCCTTACTCAATGGCACAAAACCCACACGAGGCACATTCTATGGACAAGGTCACTCTATGACCTGAACCTTTATTCACAAGACCAAGAAGTGATGACCCTGCGTGGGACCTCCCTTTATATACCTGGATGACCACAAGTTCACCTCCTGTGGTCAAGGTGTGCATAGCTTAAGTATATACAGTATTGCAGTGGTGTTACATAGAGGTTACATACATGGCAGAATCCATTTGGAGTAGGCGTCTACTACAACCAAAGACATTTTTCCCATGAAAGGACCTGCGTAGTCCACATGGATGCGTGACAATGGCTTGGCGGGCCAGGACCAGGGGCTAAGGGGGGCTTCCCTGGGTGCATTGCCCAGCTGTGCACACTTGTTGCATCTGCGAACACAAAGTTCCAGGTCTGCATCTATCCCTGGCCACCAAACGTGTGACCTGGCAATTGCCTTCATCATGACAATGCCCGGGTGCTCATTATGAAGTTCTCTGATAAACACCTCTCTGCCCATCTGGGGCATGACTACTCGGTTTCCCCACAGTAGGCAATCGGCCTGAATTGAGAGTTCATCCTTGCGCCTATGAAACAGTTTAAATTCCTCAGGGCATGCCCCTTATGTGGCTGCCCAGTCCTCATTCAGGACACATTTCTTAACTAAAGATAGTAGCGGGTCTTTATTTGTCCAGACTTTAATCTGACAGGCTGTCACAGGTGAGCCTTCGCTTTCGAAAGCTTCAACAGCCATGACCATCTCAGCAGCATGCTCAGTTGCCCCCTCAGTGGGAGCCTGCTGAGTGCATCAGCGTAGTTTTCAGTGCCCGGTCTGTGCCGAATTGTGTAGTCATAGGCAGCTAATATGAGTGCCCACCTCTGTATGCGGGCCGATGCATTCGCATTTATGGCCTTGTTGTCGGCCAAAGGGGACGTTAGGGGTCTATGATCTGTCTCCAGCTGAAATTTGCTGCCAAACAGACCCTGGTGCATTTTTTTTACTGTATATACACATGCTAGCGCCTCCTTTTCTACCATCCCGTAGTCCCTGTCTGCCTGGGTCAGACTTCTGGAGGCATAAGCTACTGGCTGTAACTGACCATTGGCATTCACATGCTGCAACACACACCCGACCCCATTGGATGACGTATCGCACGTTAAAACAAGTTTCTTACATGGGTCATATAACGTTAACAGTTTGTTGGAGCGTAACAAATTGCGTGCTCCATCAAAAGCCCTTTCCTGGCTGTCCCCCCAGACCCAATCGCGACCTTTGCGTAGGAGCACGTGTAGCGGCTCTAACAGCGTGCTCAATTTGGGAAGAAAGTTACCAAAATAGTTCAGGAGCCCCAGGAACGAACGCAGCTCCGATGTGTTAAGGGATCTGGGTGCTCTCTGGATCGCTTCCGTTTTGGACGCAGTAGGTCTGATCCCATCTGCTGCTACCCTCCTCCCCAGGAATTCTACCTCTGGAGCTAAGAAGACGCACTTCGCCTTTTTCAGTCGCAGCCCTACCCGGTCCAGTCTGCTTAGCACCTCCTCCAGGTTGTGGAGGTGTTCTTCAGTATCGCGACCCGTGATGAGGATGTTGTCTTGAAAAACCACCGTCCTTCGAATCGACTTGAGGAGGCTTTCCATATTTTGCTGAAAGATTGCGGCAGCCGAATGAATCCCGAACGGACTTCTGTTGTACTCAAACAACCCCTTGTGTGTCGTGATGGTGGTCAGCTTCTTCGACTCACTCGCCAGCTCCTGTGTCATGGAAGCTGAGGTCAGGTCCAATTTTGAAAAAAGTTTGCCACCGGATAGCGTCACAAAGAGGTCCTCCGCTCTCGGTAGCGGGTACTGGTCTTGGAGTGACACCCGATTGATGGTGGCCTTGTAATCGCCACATATCCTGACTGACCCAGCCGCCTTGAGCACCGGCACAATCGGGCTCGCCCAGTCATTGAATTCGACTGGCGAGATGATGCCTTCCCTCAGCAGGTAGTCCAATTCGCATTCTATCTTTTCCCGCATCATGTACAGCACCGCTCTGGCCTTGTGGTGTACTGGCCTGGCGTCTGGGTTTATGTGAATCACTACCTTGGCCCCCATGAAAGTGCCAATGTCGGGTTGAAATAATGAGTCAAATTTGTCCAGGACCTGTGAGCATGATACTCGCTCCACAGAAGAAATTGCATTGACATCGCCCCATTTCCAGTTCATGACAGCAAGCCAACTCCTCCCCAGTAGTGCGGGACCGTCCCCGGGACAATCCAGAGTGGCAATCTGTTCTCCGAATCTTTGTGAGTCACGACTACCGTGGCGCTGCCTAGCACCGGAATGATTTCCTTTGTATATGTGCGTAGCTGTGCGTCAATCGGCAATAATTTTGGCCTCCTGGCCTTGGACACTCACAACCTTTTGAACTGTTGGATACTCATCAGGGACTGGCTGGCCCCCGTGTCTAGCTCCATTGATACTGGGATGCCATTGAGGAGCACTTTCATCATTATCGGTGGCATCCTGGTATATGAACTGTATATGTGCTCCACATGAACTCACTGAACTTCAGCTTCCAGCGATTTCCCCCAGTATTCATTTGGCCTCGTAGGGCTTACATTGGGCCCGTCCTCCTCCTACATCAACCTGGCTGCAGGCTTCCTGCACATACACGCCAAGTGACCACTGACGTTGCAGTTTCTGCAGGTGTATTGCTGATACCTGCAAGTTCTGGCTGGGTGTTTGCCTCCACACCTCCAGCATGAGCTGGAGGCCCCGTTGTTGGAAACAAAAGGTCCATTACCCGTCGATCGTCTCTGATTGTCTCTGTAACTGCCCTTAAGCGCACGATTAACAGGTATTGATGACCCCAATACTGGCCGCATTGTCTATTGCGATGGCATGAATCGCCGTTCAGTTAGCCATTGTCTCTGTTGAATTCCCCTTTGGGTTCGACTACATGCTGGGGCATGTCCGATTGCCCTTGTCTGCCTAGAGAACTGAATGCCGCATTAACAATGTTGACTCCTTGGTCGTTTGCCACATTTGAGCCAAGATTTTTGTCATACATCATTCTGGTCTCTTCCTCCCCTGAGATAAATGTCTGGGCTATCAGTCCGATTGCCCTTGTCTGCCTAGAGAACTGAATGCCGCATTAACAATGTTGACTCCTTGGTCGTTTGCCACATTTGAGCCAAGATTTTTGTCATACATCATTCTGGTCTCTTCCTCCCCTGAGATAAATGTCTGGGCTATCAGAGCCGCCGCTTCCAAGGTCAAGTCTTTGGTCTCAATCAGTGTCCTGAAAACCCCAGCATGCCCGATGCCCTCAATAAAAAAGTCTTGCAGCATCTCCGCTCTGCATGCATCTGGGAACTTACATAGGCTCGCCAGTCACCAGAGATCTGCCAAGAAGTCTGGAATGCTTTGCCTTTCTCGCCGCCGGTGCGCGTAAAACCGGTGTCTCGCCATGTGCATGCTGCTCGCCGGTTTAAGGTGTTCCCTGATCAACTTACTGAGCTCTTCGAACATCTTGTCCGCTGGCTTCTCTGGCGGTAAAAGGTCCTGCATCATGGAGTACGTTCTGGATCCACAAACCGTCAGGAGATGAGCCCTGCATTTGTCGGCCGAATCCTATCCCAACCATTCCTTAGTGACAAAACTTTGCTGTAGTCGCTCAATAAAGTCGTCCCAATCATCACCAACACAGTACCTCTCTTCTGTGCTGCTGGTGGCCATGCTTGCGTGGTTTAAATCCCAGTTTCTCGTCGCCAATGATATGTCTTTACTATGTAGTATAAATGCACACGAGGCCCATACTTGAGAGAAGTTCACTCTGTGACCAGTTACCTTTATTACCAAGACCTCAAGTGATGAAGGTGGGTGGAGCTTCTCCTTTTATACCTGAAAGTCCAGGTTAGGAGTGTCTCCCACAAGTTCATCCCCTTCTGGTCAATGTTTTCAAGGTGTACAACTTAGGTCAGCTTATACGTGGGTTACAATGATAGTTGAATACATGTCATCCACTATCACTAAAGATCGGTAAAATGATGGGACTAAAGACGGACAAGTCCCCTGGACCTGATGGCTTCCATCCTAGTGTTGATGTGTTTACTAAAGCATACGAAAGCATGAGCCTTACGCTAAACATCCGTAAGACAAAGGTCCTCCACCAGCCTGTCCTCGCAACACAGCACTGTACCCCAGTCATCAAGATCCATGGCGTGGCTCTGGACAACGTGGACCATTTCCCATACCTCGGGAGCCTCTTATCAACAAAAGCAGACATTGATGAGGAGATTCAACACTGCCTCCACTGCCTCCAGTGCGCCAGTGCAGCCTTCGGCCACCTGAGGAAAAGAGTGGTCGAAGACCAGGCCCTCAAATCTACCACCAAGCTCATGGTCTACAGGGCTGTAGTAATACCCGCCCTCCTGTATGGCTCAGAGGCATGGACCATGTACATTAGACACCTCAATTGGCTGGAGATATATCACCAACGATGTCACCGCAAGATCCTACAAATCCCCTGGGAGGGCAGGCACACCAACATCAGCGTCCTCGTCCAGGCTAACATCCCCAGTATTGAAGCACTGACCACACTCGATCAGTCCGCTGGGCAGGCCACATAGCCAGACACGAGACTCCCAAAGCAAGTGCTCTATGTGGAGCTCCTTCACGGCAAATGAGCCAATGGTGGGCAGTGGAAACGCTACAAGGGCACCCTCAAAGACTTCCTGATAAAGCGACATCCCCACTGACACTTGGGAGTCCCCGGCCAAAGATCGCCCTAAGTGGAGAAAGTGCATTCAGGAGGGCGCTGAGCACTTCGAGTCTCAACGCCGAGAGTGTGCAGAGGTCAAGCGCAGGCAGCGGAAAGAGCGTGTGGCAAACCAGTCCCACCCACCCCTTCCCTCAATGACTATCTGTTCCACCTGTGACAGAGTCTGTGGCTCTCGTATTGGACTGTTCAGCCACCAAAGAACTCACATCAGGAGTGGAATCAAGTGTTCCTCGAGTCCGAGGGACTGCCTATGATGATGATGACGTAAAAGAAGTGGCTGCAGAGATAGTGGCTGCATTGGTTGTAATCTACCAAAATTCCTTGGATTCTGTGAAGGTCCCAGCAGATTGGAAAACCGCAAATGTAATGCCCCTATTTAAAAAAGGAGGCAGACAGAAAGCAGGAAACTAGTTAGCCTAACACCTGTCGTTAGGAAAATGCTGGAGTCCATTATTAAGGAAACAGTAGCAGGGCATTTGGAAAAACATGGTTCAATCAAGCAGAGTCATGTTTGACAAATTTGCTGGAGTTCTTTGAGGATGTAACGAGCAGGGTGGATAAGGGGGAACCAGTGGATGTGGTGTATTTGGATTTCCAGAAGGCATTCGATAAGGTGCCACATAAAAGGTTACTGCACAAGATAAAAGTTCACGTCTGAATATGCAGACGCAAGCGTCGTCTGCATACTGTAGTTCGACGACAGAGTTGGGACGGTCTTGGACCTGGCCTGGAGACGCCGAAGGTTGAACAGGTTCCCACTGGTTCTGTAGTTTAGTCCCACTCCAGCGGGGAGCTTGTTGAGTGTGAGATGGGGCATTGCAGCGAGGAAGATTGAGAAGAGGGTTGGCGCGATGATGAGGGTTGGTAGAATGCCAAAAAACGGCGTTGGGGAAAATTGAGCCTCTACTCTTTAACATTCACATGTCATAAGACTTATATTCAGGGCTGTTTTGAGCTGCACATGTCTTGGGGGCTGTACCAGTTGGCTAGCTTTTTCCCAGGTTAACATGCTTGTGGAGATTCTCTTATTTATGACGTGTAAAGTAATGAGTGAGATTTCACAACTATTGTTTCAGGGTGCGAGACCAAACACTGCTGTTTGTGGCTTGATGACTTCCTCCAGTTTCGTGTTGTGCTGATGTGGACGTATTTCGACTGCGGCTGCGCGGAAAACTCTCCTCCGCCAACACAGGAACGCAAGTGCGCCTGCGCAAGAAAATAAAAAAACACACACACACACACACAACTGCCCAGCCAGGCGCCAACCGCGCGCATGCGCTAATGGTGGGCGTGGCGGGGGGGGGGCGCGGTCTTTATACGCATGCGTGGCAGGGCGTTTTTTTTTCTCTCTCCTCCTCTTTCGAACGTGTTGTGCGATTGCGCTGCCTGAGGGAGGGAGCGATTCTTGGCGATTGGGGAGTTTGCCGACCGCTCGTAGCCGCCATCATGAATGAGGAATACGACGTGATCGTGCTGGGCACCGGGCTGACGGTGAGTGTCTGCCTTCCGCCGCCCGTGCCTTTTGAGAGGGGGGGGGAGAGAGAGAGAGGCGGGCGGGCGGTCGGTGGGTGTGTGTGTGTGTGAGAGGGAAAGCCGCCGCCCGCCTAGGCCTCGGGCCTGCCAATGCAGTGCACTCAGCGCGTCCGCTTCCAGCTGAGTCAGGCGGCGGAGCTGCCACCTTTTAAAGGGGAGGGGGAAAATCACCCAGTCCCGGTGCCGTTTCACTGCAGATATAATTCAATACCATCAACTAACAAAAAAAAAAAGCTCGGTTTTTGAAATGGCCAATTGGTCGAACATAAGGAGCAGGAGGAGGCCATTCAGCCCCTCGAGCCTGCTCCGCCATTCAATAAGATCAGGGCTCGTCTGCGACCCCCATAAACACACATTCCCAGATTTAAAATTACTAATTGACCCAGCACCAATTGCCGTTTGCGGAGCTGAGTTCCAAACTTCCACCACCCTTTTTTGTGTTTCCTAGTTTCTCTCCTGAAAGGTCTGTCTCTAATTTTTAGACTGCCCCCGCCCCCCCCCCCCCCAATCCGAGACTCACCAACCACCAACAAATAACTGTCTGTTCCTGTTAATGTCTTAAACACCAAACTCCCCTCACCACCCAGCCTCAGACTTCACCACCACAAACTCGTACAAGCTTCCACTATTTAAAGCAACAAAAAAAAAAAATCCCCCAGCCAATGCCATTTCACTGCAGGTAGATTTTTATTATAAATGGGGAGACGGTACGCTGACTTAAAGCAAAATTGTTCGAACTGTTTACTTGGACCCTGGAGTGGATGAATGGAGAGCAGTTGTATTCTCAAGTAATTATTTTAAATATTTTTTTTCTCTAAGGGAGTATCTGCTGTTTTTTTCCTATTGTGTTTGCTATAATTGCATTCTCCAGATGATGTAGTATGATTCATATGTTGGCAAATGACACTGCCTGGGTTTTTTTTTTAAATGGCGGAAGCTTGTGTGAGTTTGTGGTGAAGTCTGAGATGGGTGGAGAGGAGTTTTGTAGATATTAAGGGGAACAGAGAGTGGATAGAGAGAAACTATTTCAGCTGGTTGGGGAGTCTAGGACTAGGGCATAATCTAAAAATTAGAGCTAGACATTTCAGGAGTGAAATTAGGAAACATTTCTACACAAAAAGGGTGGTAGAAGTTTGGAACTCTCTCTCCTACAAATGATCATTGATGCTAGATCAATTAATTTTAAATCTGAATGGGTTAGCTTTTTGTTACCCAAAGATATTAAGGGATAAGGGCCAAAGTGGGTATGTGGAGTTAGGTCACAGATCAGTGGAACAGGCTCGAAGGGCTGAATGGCCTATTCCTGTTCCTATATTATGTCATTTTTTGGGGGAAGTACACTTTTTTTTTCTTGGTTTGGTCAGTAATAAAGGTGTTCTCCCTATATCTACTAAATGTGTGGGGATTTTTTTCCCCCAAGTGGAAATAATACAACTATTATCTTCACACCTCCTTCATGTTTGATTTATTTAGCATTTAACATGAGCTGTGGGCTGAAGTTGTCCTCTCTGAAAAGTGCACAATGTCCTCATTTATATTTCAATCTGGTATTGTTACAAAAATGGTCAATTGTGTGATGCTTCCACTGCAGCTATTGAAAGGTTAGGATGACTTGTATAAGGAGAGGAGCGATTTAGGAGTTTAAAATATATGGAAAATTTAATAACATTGTGGCAGAGGAAATGTATTTACACTGTACTACTTTGTATTGTGCGCAATTCTTTTCCAATCCTGTCACCTGGGTTGCTACCTGTGACTTGCAGCTAAACAGATGCAATAGGTACTAGATAGAGATGGTGAGGTTTGCATTTTAGGCAGTATATTACATTCTCAGACTTGATACAGATCTGTTTTGCTCAGCATGGTTGAAAAGGGATCAACAATTGATCTATCTACATAACTGGACTGTGGACCGGTTATTCACTATTTGCTGAGGCCTATGAGGATTTTTTTATTCTTCTGGAGTAACACTTTAAGTGTCTGAACATTTCAGTGCAGATATATTTTATTACAAATGGTGAGGTGTTGCCTAAATACACTGACTGACTTAAAGCAAAATTGTTTGAACTGTTTACTGTGTAGTGAATATATTTAGCATGTTGCATATGAAAATGCACTTGTTTTACTTTGCAAGGGCTTCAAATCAATTGGGCTTCCAAATTAAAGGCTGCATTTTAGGAGAAGTAGATGTGTAGCCTTATTCCTAAGAGTCCAGTGGGATTTTGTCATTCTCCTTGCCCCCCTCCCTTATCAAAAGATGCATTGGAGACTGCATGTTATGGAAAATGTTAAAATTCTTTTGGAAACAGCTATTCGGACCATTTAATTTATTTGTCTTTTGACAACGATCAGTTTTTCTACATTTTCCAATTGGCAAATGAAAAACTGGATTAAAATGTAAATCCTAAGATCTATTTTTCTCTTTTTTTTTAATAAAGGAAAGTGTGATGCATCCACTGGTTTTTATTATGTGGGGCTTGAGGATGAAATAATCCTTTTGGCTCCAAGTTATTGGTCTGACTGTAAAAAGACAGAGAAAGTCACTGGTCCATTAAGCACATTTTTTTAATGGATTTTCCTGTTCTCTTCCCCCACCCCTTCCCTGATGTATGGGTGGAGAGTGTCTGTACCTCTTTGATAATCTTAGCTACCACATCATGGGTTTTTTGGCAAGCCAAGTTGAAGGAAAAGTGGTACAGGATGAAAGAAAGAACTTGTATTTATATACCTGTAGCACCTTTCATGACTTCAATGTCCCAGTGCATTGTAACCAATGCATCACAATTATAATGTAGGGAAATGCAGCTGCCAGTTTGTGTACCAAAAGGTCCCACACACAGCAATAAATGACCAGGTAATCTGTTTTAGTGTGTTAGTTGAGGGACAAATATTGACCAGGACACCAGGAAAACACCCGTGCTCCTCTGGTGCTATGGGATCTTTTATCCCTGCCTGATGGGGCAAATTAGGGCTCTGTTTGATGTCTCATATGAAGGACAGTAGAAATCCCTCCGTAGTGTACTGTAGTGTTAACCTAGATTATGTGCTTAATTCTCGAGTGGGGCTTGGACCCATGACCTTTTTGACCTGAGGTGTGCGTGCAATCAGAGTGATACCTTGGAGAAAAGGTGGGAGGGAGAGAGAGAACTCCTTTTTAAAACTCTGATAACCACTTCAGCGCACTTGTAATTTGGTGCAGTAGTACTACCCAAGGTGAACCAAGTGAAAAACAATGTGATTCAATGTAATGGCATTGAACAAAAACTAAGCACAAGTGGTGCATGATTTAATTGTGGAAGTCTGTGAGCCAATTGGTTCTTGGTTCTGCTTTGAATTGAGGGTTGCAGTGACATTCTATATTATGAGATGGGCACATTGGGAAGAGGTGATATAGGGCGAGATGACTCAACAGGAACAAAAGATTTGATGATTGTGTGACAAGTAGCTTATTCTGTGTCGTACTATCCTGATCTGCTTCTTTGTAAAGATAAATTTAATGTAGAGATAAATTTGCTTCAAGTAGTCAGTCGAGATTTTTGTGCATGTGGAACTGGTCTGCTTTTCTTCATGCTGGAATCTAAAGTCAGTACTAGATCAACCAACGATTACAGACCAAGTGTTTGGGCAGTCTGATACTGGAGTGGAAGTATGAGCAGTTGTAGCAGGTTGCTGAATCTGCAAATCTATAAATTGCAGTTGTAAAGTTAAGTCAGATGTGAGAAAAATGCATGTTTGGGTGAGGTGGCAGGCTTTGGAAAGGGTTAGGACATGCATGGTAAAGCTGCCAAATTTATAAATTTGGGGTTGTAAAACCTGCATGTGGTCTAGAATAGATTTGCAAAATTATTTTAAACAATTTTTATTAAATTACACGGTTCACTGTCAGCACTCTTGCTCCTTTTTTTATTGATCATTATGGCACCCTTTTGAGTTATCACTTGTGTTCTGCTCTAATAATTTTGTTGAAGTCATCACATGAAAAGCAGTTGTACATTTAACAATGGGTGGAGTTACAGGCCGTGTTGCTTGGCCTATTTGTAACTACCTGAAGCATTTCTTGAATCTTGGCTCCAAGTCTTTCTGCTGTTAAAATAATGCTGTAGAGAGGTGGGCAGAAGCATTTCAACTGCCCTGCTGCTGGTGGCCATTTTTTGGCACTTATAGCAGTGTTTATATTGGCAGCTGAAATGTCATTGTTCATGGTGATGCTGAAAACCATTCACTTGTGCTTGCTGCCTGCTTTGTGCCACAAATATTAAATTCAAAGAATTTGGCTAACTATGCTGTGAAGTCTCTTTAATCATAGTGACAATCGATTCATTGCAGCTTGAATTTAGTAATTCGATTGCATTGGTTTCGTATGATACACCATGAAATTTAATAGAGGAGCCTTTGAGTGTGGGAAAAGGTACTGTAATTTCTGTGCATGGCTGCTAGGCAGTATGGTCATAGGCACTGAAGTCTTTTGAAAATCTGCTTCAGCACAGTGAGTCACTAAAAATAATTTATTCCACACACAACTCTATGCTTTAAAGGTCTGAAATATTTTGGGTAGACGAGATGCATTTATTCATCTGGCTTGTGTTTTACTATTAATGTTTGCCTTTTTAAAAAAAAAAATATATAAATTGGGTGTCTAGATGGAGTAGGACAAATAGATTTAAATTATCTAAACAGCAGAGGCAGTTGTTCCTTTCATCATTTGCACTGGTTGCCGTTGATTAAAGATACTTCTCAGCATTGGTGCTGTTAGTTCCGATTCTGGGAGATTGGTTGTTGCTAGCAATTTTTTGACACTGCAGAAGTTTTTTAAAAGTCTTTTTACAAGAAGTTGCAGCTTATGGTGATTTCTGACAGTTGGCAGCAATAATACGTAGCTAGGTTAACTTGGCTGTTTGTTACTGAGCACTGAAGCTGTGTACTCTAGCTGTCGCTTGGAATCAAAATGACAGCCAGTAGTGGAAGGATGGTAGTACCCAGGGGATTAAATCAAATCACTGCTGGTATTAGAAGCTGAGTTGTCAAGTTTTAAAGCTCACTGGAACCGCTAAGTCTCTGGCTTCATTGCACTGTCAATAAAACTGCTTTTGGAAATTGCAGGATGTGTTTTGCTTAACTTTCATTATCTTAATCCCTGATCTAATTTGAAAGGGGAATGACTAACAGTATAATTAGTCCTGTTGCAAGCTATTTTTCAAACTGTTGTATACTGTCCACTTCAGCCACTGAAGATGCTATACTGTGGGAGTAGTAAACGACCAATATGCTAGTTGTGTATAGTGTGCTCTTCCAGCATTTTTACTGGTAAAGTGGTTTCATCACTTGCATCCTTTTTTAAGCTTTTTACCCAACAAGACACTTCAGTAAACCTATTGCAAAGCAACAAAAGCTAATGGGTTATAAGAAAAATTGCCCTGAGGGTTTTGAAATGTGGGCTCCAATTGAATAGCTTTCCCAGTATGTAATTGTGCAAACAATCTTTTATTGTGGGCTATGGAAGGCACTAGAGATTTTGCACATGTAAATTGGTTTGCAGCAGATGCATGGGTAAGTTGTTTAATGGCTTATATTTCAAGTAAAATGGGGCTTCTCTGTTCCCTTACAAGGGTTCCTTTAAATACTACAGGAAACAAAGTGGTTATATTTTGTACATGCATTAGAACCACTTAACCTATTTGAGATATCTAATTTCAAGTCCATCAGCAATTGGGCTTTTTGGCTCACTATTTAGATGTGAAAATCTAATTTGCTAGACTCCACAATTAGATTTTACAGGATTTAAAAAAAATTTATTCGTGTGATGTGGGTGTCTCTGGCAAAGCCAGCATTTATTGCCCTGGAGAAGGTGGTGGTGAGCCACATATACAATTGAGTGGCTTGCTAGGCCATTTCAGAGGGCAGTTAAGAGTCAACCACATTGCTGTATGTCTGGAGTCACATATAGGCCAGACTGGGTAAGGGTGGCAGATTTCCTTCCCTGAAGGGCATTAGTGAACCAGATGGGTTTTTACGGCAATCCAGTAGTTTCGTGGTCACCATTACTGATATTATTTTTTTTATTCCAGATTTATTTAATTAATCGAATTTAAATGCCCCAACTACTCCATGATGGGATTTGAACTCGAGTCCCCAGGTCAATTGTCCAGGCATCTGGATTACTAGTCCAGTAACATAACTGTGCTTACCGTACCCGATAATGAGTATAGAAATAAACATTACCTTTTGGAAGAGGTGCAGGGCAAGACAAAAGTTATTATACCTAGCAGAGGTCACTCTAGGTTGGAGCCACCTAGTATTAGTCAAAAGTTAATTCAGGCTAGACTTAAGTTGATTCATTACATTTTTCGAAAATTCACCCTACTTTATTTATACCTGTATTTTTAAAATCTAGCTCACAAATGAATGACATCCTTGTGTAGTTAATGCAATGTATTTTAATATCTTGGACATGTCACATTCAAGCATGCTGACCAGAGGAAATTGCCCCTGAAATGAAGTACTATTAAATAAGTAGGTTTTGGGGATTCTTAATCAGGGTTATAGCCCTAGAAGTTCCATGTTTTAGATCTAATCTTGTTTCTGGACCTTTTTTAGTTTTATTTACTGTCCTAATTCTACTCTTGTGCCTTGTTCTCAGGTTTTATTCTTGGGTGGGTTGTTAATACAATTTGTATGTATATTTCATTATATATAGGTTCTTCTGACCTGGGAGCTCAAATTTACAAGCTATTTACTGACCTGAATTCCCACAAGGGCAGTAATAACCTTCTACAATTGGGTGATTTAGAGTTGTGTGCAGTCCTCCAGATGGGGTCCCAGACAACATCTCAAATCCAGTAACACGCACTACTTAGATGTACTATTTCCCTCCTCTAGTGAAATGCAGTCCTTTTATCTCCCTCTTTTACTGTAGCCACATATGTCTGCATCTTTTTTTTTTGTTATTAGTCTACAATAATTCCTAAAAGTTTTCCTGACCGGCTTACTTTATGGTATTTCTGCTTAGCACAGCCTCTTTTTTTCAACTTTGTAATATATCTGCAACCCGTTACCAAGTTATATAAAGGATCCAAATCCTTTTGAATCTGGTTGCAATATTTGCTGTACCTGCTATTTTGGTACTCGAGGTTTTGCTTTTGATTCTTATCAAAGTGGTGTATGCGTATAGATATGTCTATATGCACGACAGTAGCATTTTTACAGCCTGATGCACGGCTAATTAAGAGTATACTCTTTCCTGTTTTAAGCCCATTGTCTCTTCAGTGACATACTTGACCATCTATTCCAGGATTCCTTATGGTAGCCATTAATTGCCGATGTGGAATCTTGTTAATAAAGTACCACTACGGGTGCATCAATTTGTTGCAAGGTAAGAAATGTCTGCACCTAAATACAAGATGAATATATCAAGTTCTGCAAGTTTTCACTAATCCTTATTTTTTTAAACAACATTTCAATTGATTTGTGCTGTACTTTAAAGTACTATCTAGGCTGGATGCTTTGAGTCACAGCAGATGGCATTGTGTGTCCTGTTTTTTGATACAGCTGTTTGAGAGCATTATGATGAACAAAATGACGGTACCATTTTCACAAGGGTTGAATAGTGATTGAGGCAGATTCACTTGTAATACATTGTATTGTTACTGGTAGTGTCATGGTGCAAACAATACCAAGATTTATCATCAACTTCTCATGAAGATTGCACATTTAATATTTTGAGTTTGATGTATTTGTCAGCTTGGTATAGTATTTGGGATGAATGGAATTAATGTTTATGTAATTGAAATGGAATTAAGAGAATCCAATTCACAGGTTTTATGCTCAGCAGTCTCTTGATCTTATTGAATGTTCAAGGAAGAGAGTGGAAAAGAATGCCTTGTAATCTCTAACATTTGTGACCTTTTCCTTTTGTGGCTTCACCTCCCAGTCCAAAGGAAAACAAGATAACACGATCAGAATTAAGGTTGTTTTGTGTAAGTTTGTATGTACAGCTCCATAAGAACTAGGGATTGACACAGCATTGCTTATTTATCAGCTGTAATGCACAGCAGGCAAAAAAAATTACATTGTCAATAGAATGACTAAATTGAATCTGTGATGACAATTATCATGCTGGATCGAATCGTGGGGATTGCAGTCAGACATGGGGTTTAAAACCCCGAGTGTCAACCATATTGTGCAAGGAATTTAGACTGACATCCAGTATTTCATGTGTGATTATGCTAGATAAGTTTAAAGGCATGAGGTGGGGAGACCATCACTGAGGTTTTGCTCATGGGTATTGAGCTGCCAAATTATTTAATTTGCCAGGCAAACTTTTATTTGGCTTTTTTAAACTTTACTTTTAGAATCTTGGTGCACAGCTGAGGAATAGGCCAGTTTAAAATTGAAGTGTGCACTATCGACTGACAGTCGATTCCTTAAGGAGCTATTAAAATTATGAAGCATGTAAAAATCTGTGACTTGGGCAGTGACTAATGAATTTCCAACGAGATCTGTTCTAGTCCCTGTGGTATTCATGCCATCCAAAATTGATGAGGATGTACATGTAATTTAAAATTTGGTGATTGCAAGCTCTGGTCAGTTGACAAGCGTGAGTTTAGGGGCCTGGACCAATTAAGCACATCTCTACAGATAGAGATGTATTGCACTATGGCACATGACGTGTACAGAATGACAAGCAATTTGGGTTTAATTGTTGACCATGTAGCTAATAAGACAGATCTCAAGGGCATTATGCTAAAAGCTGGAAGATTATTGATCATTGAGAGCACATTTAGTATATTTTATTCAGCTTTGTGAACCCTACCGTCAAAAAGATACTGCTGCATTGGAGAGGCATAGAGATGATTTTAAGTAATGAGTGCATATAGCAAAGACCCCATATTTTATATGAATGATTGAGTTGAAGTTTTTAAAATGCTGAGACATGGATAATTATGGTTATAAGCAAGTCTTGGGCAAGATGGGAATGGAAGGAATAGTTTGCTCATACTGTGTGTCATAGAATCTCAGTTAAAGCAGTTAATGCTGGCCATTTAAAGCTTCCAAAATAATTGGATGAGTATCTGGTGAATAATGGGATTGGGGGTTAAAAGGTGAGTACAGATAGAGATCAGATGCTGTGTATAATATGGTTTCTGAGGTCCTGTCTGTTGAACTGTCTGGCCAGAGAAGGCAGCTGCCCTGTAATGTGTTGTGAAGTTCGATGTGCTGAGATTGCTTGATTTTACCCTGGAGTGGGGGGAGGAGGAGAAATTAAAATAAACTTTGCAGAAAAGTGATTGTGAAAAGTTTCTTTCTACATCAAATAGGAAAGTTTTAATTGGTTTTACTCTATATAGGTTGTGGAGTAAATGCAAACTTAAAAAATGGACTTTTGATAGTTGTATTCAGCTTCTTTGTCTCAGTCAAGGAAGTGGCCAGTACAAACTTGTTCTGATTCCACCACACTTGGCGGGCTTCCTTTGGTGTCAATGCTTGTATTCAGAAAGTAGGTCAAGCTTAGGGACTGGCCATTTATACTTTGAAAGGTTAATGGCAACATTTCAAGAAATATGTTCTGAAGTAGACATTTTAAACTCTTGTGGACTGAATCTTTGTTTTCTCAGTGCTTATCTTGTAAGTGGAACTTGGTTGTAGCCTGACCTTAATGGTCTGACAATGTGGTGTTTACTGCTTTTCAGAGTACTCTGGCAATTGTGTGTATGGCCTATGGTAGTTGTACAGTTATTGAAAGGTAATTGTTAGTCCTTCAGCACACAGTCCCATTCATGGCACAAAAAACAGAGCATGTTTTGTTCATGGGGGACTCTTGGAGTTTATGGATACACCTTTTTTAAATGTTGGGAGAAAACCCAATTGTACACTTACATTTGTACGTTGAAAATGTTTTTGAAGCTGTTGCAGCTAGCAATATGGTTTGTGGAATCTGCAGGGTTATGTATGATATGATTGGTCCATGGAGTGCCTATGATCCAGTCTTCCAATTAGCTACTTGCATCATTTCTGAGAAGTGCCATTGCTTTATAGCGTTCTCAACTAGATTTCAAGTTTTCCATCAAATGGAGTGTACACCATCTGTACAGATCTGATATTCTGCAATGTTGAATTGTGAAAAAAAATTACTTAACGGCATTTCAAGTTACAGTAGCTATATAAATGGCTTTTGGTAGATTAAATATTTGCAATTTATTTTGGATTAGTTTGTTTCCTACTCAATTTATTCATAAAGTAACTAACTTTCTCTGAGAATCTGATTACAGATTAGTTCTTGAGACTGTTCCTGAAAGTATCCTAGCTGAAAAAATGCAATTTGCATAAATAACTTTATTGCAACAGTTTTCCAAATTATATTTTTGTGAGCATGTGAAAATTATGCCATTGCCTTTAATTCTACAGGCTAATTACATTGCATTTCCTTATGTCTTGACATTCTGCCATACTTGAGTGTGGGGATTGCCATAAACCTAGTGTTCAATTTATACATACGTATTATCTATAAATTCTTAACTGAATAATGCTGCATGGAACAGACCTTGCATTATTGTGCTGTTTTCCCACAAAGAATTTACTGATCCAACAGCTTGAATAGCTTCATCTGAATTCTCCAGGTTCTGACTTTCTTGAATTTTCGCAGGAATGCATCCTTTCTGGCTTGATGTCAGTGAAAGGGAAGAAAGTCCTGCACATGGATCGCAACTCTTACTATGGAGGTGAAAGTGCATCTATAACGCCCCTGGATGATGTAAGTAATAAGGAAGAACTGCTTCCTTCCTTCACTTAGCATCAAATATATGCAGTCACAAATTCTGATCTTTTTACTTCCAAGCTCTTTTACATTCTTTGATTTGTCCTTTTTTAAAAAAAATAATAATAATTGTGGTAATGTTATATAGCCACAAGGCCTGTTCTTCAGACGCAAGTCTTAATCTTTGATTGTTTTAAAGTCTTGGGTTCTGATCTCCATCGGGCAATGTACTTATTGAGACCAGCCTAAAAGTTTGTCAAATATTTTTATTAATCAGTTGTCCACTCACCAAGTTAAGCTAACTGCATATGTGCTTAGAATCTTTGTATGAAATGGAAGAGGAAATCTTAAGTTTGTTTAAATGGGTTTTTGGAGAATCTTGGCATTCACCTTGATTACACTGTGTCTGGGAATTCATTTTGAATTGAATTTGGTCAGTTATGCCCCAAAATGCAGTATAACTGAGATGTGCAACTGACTTTATACTGTTCAAGGTTACACCTCAAACCTATTGGATTAGGAGGAGTCCTATACATCAGAGTTGAGTTTAGTGCAGTATGCAACATTTCACCATGAGTGAGATGGGCCACACCTGTGTTGCACTTTCTCTTACGATTACCAGTTTGGCTCAGTTGAAACAATTGAACGCCTGGGCCGGAAGCGCTTAAGTTAGATCCCCACCGCAGGCCATTATGTAGCTTAGGCTGACACTTCAGTGCAGTTTTGAGAAAATAGCTTTTTGGAAATGCAATCCCTTTTGAGATTTGAAGACTGTGGCATTGCCTCCTATTGTGGTTCATGTGGATGTTAAAGCCCCATGTTACCACCAACACTTTCCCCTGAGCCAGCAGCATCAAAAACAGATTGACTTGTTACTCATCTTGTGGCTGCTTGTGGGATATTGCTGGCACAAAATAGCTTCCTCATTTGCCTACATAAGGCACTTCTTCAAGAAAGAATGAAAAGTGTCATATAAATGGAAGTTTTTTTTGAATATACCAGTGCCCTGGATTCAGTGCACAAATTGGCCAGGTGTTGACTGAGCTGGCACACTGAAATAAGAGATCACCGAGGAGTTCTAACTGCGGACACCCGTTCCATCATTGTTTTGTGACATTCCTGAGAGTTGCCCTCAAGAAAAATACTGATTGAGATTTTAGTCCTCAGCAAAAAATGAATAATGCTCCTTGTACCATCTACTCACAGGTTGGTTTGAATGTGCTGTCCTGGTTTCTGTGTATCTGATTTTGTTGCAAGGAGATGCTTAAAAATCCATACATTTACTACTTGAACTATCTAAATACAGGTACATGTTCTTTTCTTCAGCTGTACAAAAGATTTAATCTCCCGGGTTCACCGCCAGAATCCATGGGCAGGGGAAGAGACTGGAACGTTGACCTGATTCCAAAGTTTCTTATGGCTAATGGTAGGGAAAACATTTTTTGTTGAAATATTTATTTAACCTATGAGGCAAACTGTCTCTGATTCAGGAGGTGAAATTGTGGGAGCTGTAATTTTATGGTAATTCTTGACCATAAACACAAACCTTGATTGTCTACTAATGTGGAAGCATTTTTTTAAAAAAAGACATTGTTCTCCAAATGAATGTTGCCATCCAGCAAGATACTTGTCTGATGGCTGTGCATGCTCCTTCAATCATAATGAGGAGTAGCGCTCTTGGGGGAAGCCTCCCCGGTGAGATATTGAGCTAGGAGTTGTCTTGGAGCAGAACACACAAGAAATGAATGTGTTTTTCTCTTTCTAATGCCACCCCTACCCCCACAAGTTGCTCTCCTGGTATATCAACCAAATGATCATCATTTGTTTCTCTTGTGCTCTCTGCAATCTCACCCCCCCCCCCCCAAAAAAAACAATGGCTGTTGGTGCCAATTGTAACATGCCTTGCTGCTAAGTAGAGCAAAGGGATGGAGTATAAAAGCGGAGAAGTCTTACTACAGCTATACAAGGTATTGGTGAGGCCACACCTGGAATACTGTGTGCAGTTTTGGTTTCCATATTTACGAAAGGATATACTTGCTTTGGAGACAGTTCAGAGAAGGTTCACTAGGTTGATTCCGGGGGTGAGGAGGTTGACTTATGAGGAAAGGTTGAGTAGGTTGGGCCTCTACTCATTGGAATTCAGAAGAATGAGATGTGATCTTATCGAAACGTATAAGATTGAGGGGGCTTGACAAAGTGGATGCAGAGAGGATGTTTCCACTGATGGGAGACTAGAACTAGAGGGCATGGTCTTAGAATAAGGAGCCACCCATTTAAAAGAGATGAGGAGAAATTTCTTTAAGGATTGTAAATCTGTGGCATTCACTGCCTCAGAGAGCTGTGGAAGCTGGGACATTGAATAAATTTAAGACAGAAATGGACAGTTTCTTAAACGATAAGGGATTATGGGGAGCGGGCAGGGAAGTGGAGCTGAGTCGATGATCAGATCAGCCATGATCTTATTGAATGGCGGAGCAGGCGCGAGGGGCCGTACGGCCTACTCCTGTTCCTATTATGTTCTTGTATAGCAATATGTTGCAGTGTGTACCCTGATGTGTAATTAAGGGAATGGTGTAAGCTCACTGTAGAAGGAGCAGAGTTATTGAATATATGGCATGTCAGCCTTCACTCAGTGGTAGCACACATGTCTCTGATTTAGAAGATCCTGAGTTCAAGCCCTTCTCCAGAGATTTCAGTAAACAATTTAGGCTGATACTCGGGGGATGTCCTGCAGTTGTGAAAAGCACTATATAAATGCAATTTTTTTTCTCTCCTTCCTCTTATTTTCGCTCTCCGCTCGCTCTCTTTCTTTCTCTTTCTTTCCCTCTTTCTTTCTCTCTTTCTTTCCCTCTTTCTTTCGCGCTCTCTTTCTTTCTTTCGCGCTCTCTTTCTTTCTTTCGCGCTCTCTTTCTTTCTTTCGCGCTCTTTCTTTCTTTCGCGCTCTCTTTCTTTCTTTCGCGCTCTCTTTCTTTCTTTCGCGCTCTCTTTCTTTCTTTCGCGCTCTCTTTCTTTCTTTCGCGCTCTCTTTCTTTCTTTCGCGCTCTCTTTCTTTCTTTCGCGCTCTCTTTCGCTCTCTCTCGCTCTCTCTCGCTCTCTCTCGCTCTCTCTCGCTCTCTCTCGCTCTCTCTCGCTCTCTCTCGCTCGCTCTCGCTCTCTCTCGCTCTCTCTCGCTCTCTCTCGCTCTCTCTCGCTCTCTCTCGCTCTCTCTCGCTCTCTCGCTCTCTCTCGCTCTCTCTCGCTCTCTCTCGCTCTCTCTCGCTCTCTCTCGCTCTCTCTCGCTCTCTCTCGCTCTCTCTCGCTCTCTCTCGCTCTCTCTCGCTCTCTCTCGCTCTCTCTCGCTCTCTCTCGCTCTCTCTCGCTCTCTCTCGCTCTCTCTCGCTCTCTCTCGCTCTCTCTCGCTCTCTCTCGCTCTCTCTCGCTCTCTCTCGCTCTCTCGTCTCTCTCGCTCTCTCTCGCTCTCTCTCGCTCTCTCTCGCTCTCTCTCGCTCTCTCTCGCTCTCTCGCTCTCTCTCCGCTCTCTCTCGCTCGCTCTCTCCGCTCTCTCTCGCTCTCTCTCGCTCTCGCGCTCTCTCTCTCTCGCGCTCTCTCTCTCTCGCTCTCTCTCTCTCGCGCTCTCTCTCTCTCGCGCTCTCTCTCCTCGCGCTCTCTCTCTCTCGCGCTCTCTCTCTCCTCGCTCTCTCCTCGCCTCTCTCTTCTCGCGCTCTCTCTCTCTCGCGCTCTCTCTCTCTCGCGCTCTCTCTCTCTCGCGCTCTCTCTCTCTCGCGCTCTTCTCTCTCGCGCTCTCTCTCTCTCGCGCTCTCTCTCTCTCGCGCTCTCTCTCTCGCGTCTCTCTCTCTCGCGCTCTCTCTCTCTCCGCTCTCTCTCTCTCGCGCTCTCTCTCTCTCGCGCTCTCTCTCTCTCTCGTCTCTCTCGCGCTCTCTCTCTCGCGCTCTCTCTCTCTCGCGCTCTCTCTCTCTCGCTCTCTCTCTCTCGCGCTCTCTCTCTCTCGCGCTTCTCTCTCTCGCGCTCTCTCTCTCTCGCGCTCTCTCTCTCTCTCCGCGCTCTCTCTCTCTCGCGCTCTCTCTCTCTCGCGCTCTCTCTCTCTCGCGCTCTCTCTCTCGCGCTCTCTCTCTCTCGCGCTCTCTCTCTCCGCGCTCTCTCTCTCTCGCGCTCTCTCTCTCTCGCGCTCTCTCTCTCTGCGCTCTCTCTCTCTCGCGCTCTCTCTCTCTCGCGCTCTCTCTCTCTCGCGCTCTCTCTCTCGCGCTCTCTCTCTCTCGCGCTCTCTCTCTCTCGCGCTCTCTCTCTCTCTCGCGCTCTCTCTCTCTCGCGCTCTCTCTCTCTCGCGCTCTCTCTCTCTCGCGCTCTCTCTCTCTCGCGCTCTCTCTCTCTCGCGC